>NC_056736.1:51774245-51971745 GCF_019279795.1 Protopterus annectens
AATGTTGTGCACTCAAGAGAGGGCACTAGTGAGGTATATATCTGCACAGAGGAATGCAGGTTTTGAATATTGTTTCATGGGGTTTACACTTTTAGCTGTCTACATTAGTTATGATTGCATTGTTCATTTGGTGGTGGGGGTGCAAAGCCACATTTATGCAACATTGTAGATGTGCTATCCTACAGTTACTTCTCCAATGGCATTGCTTGTTGTCTTTTGATAGCTGCACAAGCCTATACATTCATTTCATAAAGCCCTCCCAATCTTTTGTCTCTCACATTGCCTGCTGATGTCATCTACTATAAGTTGACTTTGAGACATGTAAAAGTCATACTTGTTCCATAGCCCTTGTGTAATGTACTGTGTTCTGTAGTATGAAGGTGGAGTGCTGATTAGGGCTAGGGACATACCTGCCTGGGACACATAATCTGAGAGCTCAGTCATGTCTCTCTTCATATAGTTCAGTGAGGTACATCTGAAGATATTCACTGCAACATGAACTATGACAGAGTCATAATGGTACTTGTTGAGATACTTGAGTGCATGATCTAACAGATCCTAGCACCTGACAGGCAGCTGACTGTGGCCTTCTCCTTGTCCAGCCTAGTGAGGAGGACATCTGTGTGTCAAACTATGGAATTGCCTATGACCAACACATTTGGCTTTGATGAGTTTTGCCTTAGGGCCTTATTGGCTGAGATAATGTTGTGTATATTATTATGTGTAGTAGATTCTGCTGGGTCTGCAGTGTGTGTGCAGTATGTTTGCATTTGTGAGGTCTCTGATCTTTAGTTAGGATTCAAGCAAGCACATTTATGTATGTGTGTTTATGTGTTGTGAGCTTGGTATGTGCAAGAGGTGAAGTGAGTTGCTGATGACCTGTTTGATATCTGGTTTGCTGTCATGTGATATAATTTATTTCCAAATTCATAGTATACATACAGCCCTTACATGTGGTATTTGTTTGTTTTAGAAGTAACTGGTTATCAGTATGCATGATGCAATTGCTACATTGCCTCAGGATGCCATGTCAATCAGGCTGGCTGGAGAAATTGTGGGAAACTGTCCATCCATTATGGCAGGTATATACTGTTAGAACTAGTGGGTAGTGGGCTAGATGGGCCAGGTTTTGCTGTAAGACTAACAGAATGCTATGTGCTGTTCAATGGATGGATAGGGGTAGACAACAGCGTCATTGTTTCTCAAAGCACAACTGAGTTGCTCACAGGGCAGCAGGGCAATCTCTGAGCAGCTCTGGTAAACTGAGTGCAAACCTGCCCAAACACAATGCTGCAATATAAATGAAGTTAAACAATTTGAAAAAAGTAAACAAAGAGAAAGGCCAAGAGTGAGTCTTATTCCAGCAACCCCCAACTCAGATGGGTCCTTGTCTGATCATGTCTGCCTCATATGTGCAGGGGAGCCTTCTTAATGTAAGATGGCTGGTTTTAGTGCTCAAATGATACCAAACAGTCTAGATTCAGCAAGCATCAATCTAGTCTATGCTACAAAATGCAGAAGTACTAAAAAGTGCAGAAAACTGCAATCACAATAGCAAAAGAAAAAATAGTTTAAATAAAGCAGCAATTCAGTAGAACACTCCAACAAGACTGTAGACCACAGACCTTACTAGTGTGAAATAAGTGGTCTGGAACCCTGGTGCTTAAACCAGAACTAAGATGCTTTCAGAATAACAGACACAATAAGCCTTCAACCAGCAATTTCCAGCTTATACCACAAGAATCTAGACCACTCCTAATGTAAAATAATTGGTTTGAAGTCCAGGTGCTTAAACCATAACAAAGACACTTAGAACAACAGACACAATAAGCAATCAACCAACAATTCAGCTCAGAAGGGCAGAGGCTACTGTCTCCTCCCACAAGAGTGTAGACTACAAACCTTAATGTGAAACAACTGACCTGAAGTTCAAGTGCTTAAACCAAATATAAGAGGCATAGAATAACAGTTGCAATTTAATGAGATACCATATAAACAACAGTGACTTGTCTTTTAGTCTACCCACATACATCATGTCATGGTTAGTAGACCCTGCGCTATCTTGATGAGAAAGCCCTGTGGCCTGTTCAGTTGCAACATGTGTCTGGTGAAGTTCATGCAAATCAGAGCATTATACTGTATTACTGTTCTGATGAGTTTGATTACAGTGCTGTCATACAATCCTGACATCTGAATGTGATGGAGTGTCTTAAGATGTGCACCATACATATGTACTGGAAAACATTAAAGAGAAAAGTTAGAAAGTAATGAGACACATTGCAGTTCCTGACTTCACAACCATTACAAGAGAATACACTTGAAAGTATTGACATGATGATGATATCCACTGTACAACTTGGCAAGACAAATACAAGTGAGAGGTACAATTATCAGTTCAACAACACAAAAGCAGATATACTATGCGCTAATGTAGCAATTCGCCTTGTGCATCAGACACAAAACTTTTGTATCCCTGAATCCAAATGAGTTAAAACATGGATATGCCTCAATTGTCATCACTTGAACAGTGAGTGGCTTGGGGGGGGGGGCAGGATGCCTAAGTTGACACAAACATTCAGAGAGTGTGTGTGAGTAAGAAAAAGAAGCAGGGAGGCTGTACCATGTAACTGTTGTGTGTGTGTCTGTAAGGGTCCTCCATGTGAAAGTTGTGAGTGAGAATCTGCATGAACACAGCCAAGCTCAGTGCTAGCTCTATGTCTTAGTATGACAGACAGGTGTGACCCATAGATGGTACAGGTGGCAGTTCATTATTATCATCCCCGACCATGAGAATTGGCTCTGCCAGGAGTTGCAGTGGCACCTCCATGCCCAAAATCAGATGCACTGCTGCTAACTGAATGTGACCGATATCTACTGGACATGCTCACTGCACGGGAATGCCCAGGACCATGGTCTCATGGCCTGCCATGTCTCAGTGTGGACAGCACACTCACAGATGGACCAGCAGAAGTATTGCCACAGTAGGAGCATAATTGGGCATGGCCACATTGGCTATCAGCAGAAGTTGTGGCTTACCTACACCCATGAGGATGTCACTCCCCTCCCAGCAGACATTCCATCACAGACACTGCTCACTCCATGGCAGACACCCCTCGGTCTATCACAGACACCCCTTGTTCCAACATGTCATTTATCTGATCCAGTGAATTGGCAACAAGGTGGGAGCAATCACTCATGTCAGCCTGTGTCACATCCATAATCCTGAGCATTTGTCTGTAGCACCTTTCTGAACATGCATGTCTCTCCATGATTGCCCTAAGCATACATTGAGTGACACAGGAAGAGATACCTGCACCAAGTGGAGAAGGGACAACACAGCCGTCCCAAGCACCTCTATCAACCCTCCTGTATTGCACCTCACTAACACTTTGATTACAGCCAGACTCAACAGGTACTGAAGCTGTAGTAGCCACACTTCCCTACTCAATGTCCTCATTCTCTACCTGTCCAATATCTGTGGACTCAGTGGACAGGGTATATATAGGCCTACTGGCTGTGTCCAGGGAACATGAAGGGGGTGGCTAGCTGTCAACCTCTGTGTCAAATTCTACTTCTGCACTACCCGACTGTGCCTCAATTTCTCCGCAATCATCATCAGTGTCTGATGAGACACTGACATCAGATAGCACAGGGCCCACATTCCCATTGTCATGCTCACCTGAGATAAAAAGGGAGAAACACAGGCATACATTAATACCTGCATTGCTATGGTGAAATATATGCTAAACAACTAACAGTGCTGACACTATTACAGACAGTACAGTAATATACATAGCAGACTTCAAATGACACATTATGATAATTCTTTAAATTGATCTGCAGTACTGAAATAAATTTATTTCACTTACCACCTGCAGAAGGCATAGATCACTGGATTCCTGACTGACATGAAATAAGTTAAGCAAGAGGTAAGGGCAACATCATCACATTTAACAGTAAGACAGGGGGTACTACAAGTACTCCTCTATATCTGCATAAAGTGTAATTTCAACAAAAATGTGGCTAATAACTCCTAACTCAGCTTATCACTGTACCAATCTTCGATCCCCCCCAATAAAAGACATGTGACACAGAAGTAACTTTTATTTCATTTGTTTTACTATACAACAGTATTCAACTGGTCATAAAACAAAGCCTACCTGGAAGCTCCTACTGTGACTCAGAAGGAGTGGCTCCCACATCAATAAGAATGCTGTGGTCCACTCTACTGTGCTGTTGTCCTGTTAGAGGATATTTGCTAGGAAATCATGATTGGGGATGAGAACTGGCTCTGTAGCAAGCCTACCCTTGGTTATCCTCTGGTCTTGGGCAACAGGAGCTGCACACTTCCATGCAGAGGTAATCATGTCAATAGCCCTGTGGTGCACATGCTTGTTTGTCTGGCTCTGGTCGCCCACAGAACTGATGTTGTCAACAGTCTGCTCCCATACTCACAGCCTTTTTGGCATATAGAGATGACCCATTCCTAGAAGAAATGCCCCATGTTGATGGAGCACTTCAATAATGACATTATTCTCAGCTTCACTGAAAGGGGGTCTCTGCCTCAATGAAATTTTGTGCCCTAAAAGACTACAGAATGATAATACACATAAGTATCACATAACTACAAAGTAACTGTTACCAGACAAAACAGTAAAGGTATGCATTCAGTAGTACCCACTGGAAAAGCATGAAACAGTCTACATATGTAAAATACTAAAAACTGGCAGGATGCAAAACAAGGAGAGTAGCAAAGCAACATATCCTTGTATGTGCCATAGCAATAACTCAACTGTGCTCCCCCCAAAAGAACAGTCCATTCTAGTTGGTGACATAACAGTAACTTTTCTTTGCTACCCCCACTCACAAAAGAACAGGCACATGAACCATTTTGCTAATAAAGCATCTTTGAAATGGTAAACGTGCTTTCAAAGGACCTCTCCCTGAAACATTTGTACATATGTATCACAAAGTTTTCTACTTTCACGTATTGTCAATCATTTGTACCTCTGAAACAAACATCAGTACATTTCTAACTAATGCATAGAGATAACAATATAAAAGGCTTTGCTTCACATTATTCATGAATATATTGCAGCATATGCATTATGTAGGTCACAAACCTCCTGGAGTTCAATACTCCTCAGTAAAGATATCTTTGGAAATATTTTGTTTTTGCGAAGTCCTGCAAACATGTAGCAATTGTCCTGATCATCAATTTGGCTAGATTTTTATAATGGAATATATTATTAATGGATTTAATCTGTCTTAGCCTGTGCTTCAGAGATGCTAACTACAGCATAAGAAACTGAATTGCATGTTAATCAACCAATCGGTTGGAGTTATTCAGCAAGTTATAAAGCAACCATGTAAACTCCATGTTGGTTTTTACTGTGGATTTCTAAAGTAGTGAAGTGCAGACACAGAAAGCCTACACAGACAGAATGTTAGGAGCTGCTGCTGCTTAACTCCATTTGTATGTGCTACAGGCTGTAGGCAATGGTGCTGCTGCTGCCAATAGGCCTTGGTTGAAACAGAGAAGAGCTTTCAGGCCACATTTAACTTATCACAACATACACGACATGGACATAGTAGAGTGCTGCAGTGTGGGCAGCAACACAATACAGGAGTTCTGTGACCTCTACCAGCCTTAACTCAGAGCCAAAGCCTTTATCTCCCCATGTATTGGTTGTGTACTGCTTGCATCACAGTCAGCCTTGAACTAAAACTGTGGCAACTACTGCGTTTACAAGGTAAGCCTGAACATGTGCTGTATTGTTTAATAATATTATGGAATGTCCTTGTATTTCATCACTTGATACAATAAGCAAGTAAAAGGTTGGTGATTTGTACACAAATTTACGTAATGTGACAGCAGAGAGTTATTTGACTTGTATGTGTCCATTAGCAAGTATTAGGCCCCAGGCCTCAAAGATTCAGACATTGATACCTCCCCAAAGTACTGAGTATCACTGGATTCCTTCAGTTTAGCACCATATGTTTGTAATGGGAAATCATAACAGAGAGAAGTTAGAAAGTAATGAGACACATTTCTGTTTCTGACTTCTCAACCCTCACAAGATCAAACAGGTAGGATGCAAAACAAGAACAGTGACAAGAGTAACATATCCTTGTTTGTGCCATAACATTAGCTCAGCCTGGGTCCACAGCCCTTGAATGAACAGTGTACCATTGCATGCGCCATAATAGGAACCCACCTTTACCTCCCAAAAACAGCAGTTTATGCTTATTTGTGCCATCCAAACTGCCTTTCATTCAATGGCAACTGCATAACATAGTATTCCTAGTTAATATCCTCACACATTTTAAGGTAAATGACATAGAGTGGCTCACACACTGCATGTCTCTGAATACTGGTTAGATAACTGATGAATGACCAAGAAACACAGAAAGGTAAGACACAGCTGTATATTTGCAAAGAATAATCATAATAGGTTGTGTGATACTAAGTGCACTATATTTAAGGTTATGCCTTGATATCAGTCTACATTCAGTGAAACTTGGTTGTGTGAGGATTTACTTCATTTCTTTGCTGCAAAGCTGTTTGTGTGGTAAAGATGTAAAAGTTCCTCATCCTGTTTTCTGATGGTGCATTGCAGTGAGAGTTGGTATTCAGACCAATGTAGTCATATCTCATATGTACAAATATTTTCTACTGTGTATGTTATAGATTGATGTTCCTCATTTCAACTATTTTTTCCATTTTTTTATAATTTTTTGGTTTTGGGAAACACTGTTTGCACTATGTGTTGCTTATCTCAAACAGCTTTGGCTATGCTTATCTCATTTGCATGTAGAGCAGCAGTTCACACACTGGATGACTGGACCATCCTGGAAGCAGACATGACCAAGACAGCCCCAAACATACACCAGATGCATTCAATTAATACTACTGACCATCGAGCAAACACATTTCCTGGCAGTGCATACCCTCTCACACCATGTCTGCATGATGGTAAGAGATGCACAACACTTCTGAATGTTGGAAAATCAAAAAGTGTGCGTTCCCAGTAAGTGCAATACCTGCAATTGGCAAGAAAACATCATTTTACATTGGTCTGGATGTGTGGTAGGAATGGCAGGCTTTCGTGGAGAGGTTTTGAGATTCTGTGGTCATAGATGAGTGTCCAGGAGTCCAAAGTGTTTGTTGGACTTGTAGTGAATGAACATGGGTGCAGGCTTTTACAGAGGGACTGTTGTGGCTCAGATTACAAGGCAGAGGCATGGAATAGTCTATCCTAGACTCTGACTAACGCTACCGGTATCCACCACACTACTAAACAATGTAGCAATCACTACAGAGACCTCAGGATGAGAAAAAGGGATAGTCTCAGCCATTGGATCAAGACTTAGGGCACCCCACAGATGTATAAGTATCACTTACAGAGACTACTTGTAAGTGTTAAAAGCTAGATATAGTCAGGCTTGGTATTCATAATGGTATTTTGTTCTGTTCTGTTTTTCCACAGCCATCACAGTCTGAGAACTGAATGCACGAACCCATGCTGCTAGATCGGCATTGATTGGAGAAGCATGTGGTATGTTATGCATCTGAACAGTACTGTTATTTTAGCATTAAAAGTAAAGACACTTTTATTGGTTTATTATAAAATTGCATCAAATTAAACATTCATCTCTCAACTGTAATAGGAAAGTATGCATGCATTGGTTTGGAGGCCAAAACGACAGTTCACTATTAGAGAGTAGTCACAGGTTGTGGGTTCAAAAAATGCACTTCCCAAATATACAATATTGCTAAGTTTTCATTTATACTGCAATGTAATATCAGGGCTCTAAAGCAGTGGTACCAATAGCCTGCTGTAAACTCTAATCAGTATAACTGGAACATGCATATGTGAAATATATGCACACATCAAGGATTGCTTGCTGCAGTCTGTAGTATATTGTGCATCTGTTAGGAGTTGGGTAGTCTTAACAGTAAAAAAAAGCTATTTGTTAGGATTTGGTAGTATTAAAGGCAAAGGTAACAGAATAGAGTCAAATAATTTTATCAATGGTTTATATGTCAGATATAAAGTTACTAATGTTCTCTTTTTTCTGTCTTGCTCCAATCCTTTTCTCTCTCTCTTTTTTTTTTTTCTTTTTTTTAATTTTTATTTTTTTTGTTTTTCCCACAACACAGCAGGGTGGGCCTGACCCACAGGATCCTTCTGCCCCCAACCCACTGACTACAACACTGCTGCCCAGCACAGCTGGTGCGCAACCTTGCAGCACCCCCTCTGCTGTGCCTGCACTACCTGGCCCCTCAAGTATTTCTGCCTCACAAGAAAAGCCAGTGGTTCCCTCCAGGAGCAGTGTCAGAAGTGATGAGTTTACCACCTGCAATGAACTGCCAAGCTTGGTGCATATGATTGTGTACCACACAGTTGGTGCACATCTATGCCAGATGAAGACACTGCTCTCCATCACTGTATTGAATAACACAAGGAGATGCAGACATCAGACACTGCAGCCAGTGAGGTGACAGTGATGGCAGTCCAGTGGGTGATGACTTGATTCTCACTGTGACCCAGCTTGACATCCATGGGGTTGCCATGTCACCACCCTCACCCCAACCATGATGTTTGCCCACTCTTGTATCCTTCACCATCCCTGCCTCTTGTCTCATTTGTCTTGTCTGTCTGCAATTGCCTCCTCACCTGCCCAGCATACCTCACCCAGACATTCCTACATCCATTCCCCAGCATTCCTCTCTCTTTCTTTGCAAAAAAAAAAAAAAAAAATGGGCATCTGTTCCACAAAAAAAAAAAAAAAAAATCGTCCCATGCATAGCTCTCCATTTCACGCAAGTGTCTTTATGACACACTTGATTCAGTCCAATTGGCTATACAACATGACTGTGTTATGGCCAACCCTCTCTGTCTGGAAGTGGCAGTCCAAATTCTGCTAATATTTTCCATATATGATCATGTTTGTTTCTTGAAGAAATGAACAGCTACTGGTCTGTCCTATATAACTCCTGCTCATTCCTACCCTCCTTTCATTTTGTTCTTCCTCCTGCTTGCTCCCCATTTCATCACTTTACTATATGTCTCATTTCTTTTCTTTAAAGCATAATTATGCGATGGTGCACATCACACACTAATGCTTGTCTATGGCAAAAACAGTTATAAGTGTTCTATACAGTTGTATGGCAAATCAGTACCATCTAGCCATATTTTAGAGACTCCATACCAACTATCACTTTACAGAATTTGGATTTACAGGTCAAACTATTTGAAACTGTTACCTAACACCTGGATTTGAACCCAGTTCCAAATGAACACAAAAATGAATGAATCAATGCATTAACAAATGGTGCTACACACTCAGTTGAATAGCAAGTGTATTTTAAAGACTGAATAGTAAATGGCAGACTTAACTGCACTAAATCCCTGGCTGCATGTATTAACTAACTTAATGCAATGATAAGTTCCTTTTTGGAGCCAGATAGTACTGGTTCTAAATACAGTAGTAGCTAATACATTACACTACTTTTGTAGTAGCTTTTCTTATCGTACTGTGCATTAATACTTTGTAAAATTAAATGGGTTTCACTCAATAATGTTTTATAAAACACTACTGAGGATCATGCAATGCTGCTTCATACAAAAATAATGGTGAAAATATGACATTGGTGATATGGGGAGCAAGCTCTGGGGAGTACAAAGGGAAATCTTTGCTAAACTGTGTCAGTTACTATTGACTGTATAAAATACATCTGCTAACCAAATGACTCTCCCCAGATTCACTAATCCTCCATGTAAGACTTAATAAGTCTTACTCGGAGACTGTAGTTGAACGGTTTGACGTCAGCATGCCATGAATATTTATGAGGGCATGCTGACTCAACCGTAACTCTTACACGGACTGAGTAGGAAAGCAGGGGGTGTGTCTGACTGCCGAGCAGTCTAAATGTGCATGCCCCTGCAAGGTTATAAAAAGCAAAATGTCAACACACAAGAGCGAGTTCGCTCAAATGTACTTGCACCCAACACCACACTCCCTGACACTGTAAACCCCCATCACACTTATATAAAGTAAATAATTATATATATATTTTTTAAATCCACGATATAGCTGCCCGTATTTGCGCGTGTGTGCGTGGGTGTGCCCATTGCTTAGCTGAAGTTAACAATTCTGACATCGAAGAGCATAAGAAAGAATGCTTATGCAAATCGCACCAAATTGCAATAGCATAATGGTAGAGCATATGCACAAAAAAAAGGCATTCATGGTTCGAGTCCCACCACTCCCCTTCTTATTTATGTTTTAAATCAGTATTTAAAGTAATACCAGACATATATGATTAAAATTTTATTAAAAGCAGTGACATGGCCAATGTATCAGTGAACAAAATATATATTTTTAAAGGACCCAGATAGCCTGGTGTTAAGCAACATTTTACACAGCTAAACAGAGGTGCCCATAGTTTAATAGTGCTGTATCCAGCTAAACAGAGTTGTCCATGGTGTAATAGCACTTTACCCAGCGCAATAGAGTTGCCCAAAGTTTAAAAGCACTTTACCCAACGCAATGTGATTGCACGGATGTGCGCGCCGCACCAACCAGGGCACCGGGGAGCAACGTAGAGCTAAGTTGCTTAAATGCAGACACACCCCCTAGCCTATCTAGACAGTATTAAAATAAAAAAATGACAAGGTTCAAACCCAGGACCCTTTGCATTATAATCAAAGTACAGAACCCCTAAGCCATGACAACATAGAAAAAGCAGCCACTATTAACATTCATAAACTTACGAATGGTAGTTTAACCATTACTAAGCAGGTCTGCAGTCAGCCGAGAATTTTATAAAATGGCCAATCACAAAAAAGTGCGGGGAAATGCGGCATATTTAAGCCCCATAGGCAAGAATACTCACCATAATTGATTGTAGCTCACATTTGCAGTCAGAATGGCAGGTGCAGGAGAGGGTTCACTCTTCTGAGCGCAACGTTGGGGCATCGAGGAATCCAAATACATGGTTTGGCTCCTTGTCCACCATCACGAGACAAGACTCCTGCAGGGCCAGTTTCCTAAGGACTGAGTACAAGTCAGAGGCTTGGAACCGGTTAGCTCGTGACCTCACCAGTGCCACAGGCATTCCCCGGACTGGTGAGCAGGTCTGTCACCACCATGCAGACCTGAAGAGATGAAAGCAGGACCGCCTGAACCAGTGGATACAGGAGGCCCGTGGGATGCAGAATGCCCTACAACTGAGTATGTAGCCATGAAATGCAGTATGTAAGAATTGATAATGGAGTATGTATAACGGATAGGTATGTCTCAATATCCCTTCATTTACTTTACAGCTGCAGGTGACCGTGCTGCGAATCAGCAAGCCTATGCTGATAGGCGGCTAAGGTTGCGCCACCAGGCAGGTTAGTGATTATTCTGCATGTATTGTTATATAAAATATGGGAGAGAGCATGGAAGAAAGTGTTGTAGTTCAATAAAACAGCCATAGAATTGCCCGAATACGTTCTCTGCATGTACTGTCAGATAAAAACATCAGAGAGGCAGAAAAAGAGTGTAGTAACCCATTAAGAAAGGTAATATATGTCTGGAATAATATCCCTTCAGGCACTGTCATATAACATAAGTGAGTGAGCCTGAAAAAAGATTGTTCTAACCTATTAATAAAGGGATAATATGTCTTGAACATGTCTGCCATAAACACTGTTAAAACAAATAAAGGAGTGAGCCTGTGGAAAAGTGTGCAATTTCATTAATAAAGGTCTAAAACCCAGAGTGTGTCTGTGTCACAGAGTCTGAAAAGTTGTTGTAGCCTTGCATTATACAAACAGTACTGTTTGAAAATGTGCTGGCAGCCCAGAGTTATGCAATCCCATATAAAGTGGTTGATGGAAGTGCTAGTAGCTGTGAAACATATATATAGTCCACAATAGTCTGTTACTGGCTGGCATGAATAAGTAAACCTGGCACACATGTAGCATGTAATTATTCACCAGAAATGTGAGTGTGTGTTAAGAAATGCAGGGTTCTGTACAAATTAAAGTGAAAATGTCATGTGAAAACATCCCAGATATGTAGATAAAGAAATATAAATGCAAACAAGGAATATGTAGCAGTAACACCTGAATCCTGGACAGTTAGTGTGTCAGATATGGTCAGGCATATATTGAACTAGCCAAACCCATGACACAACCTAATGTATGGTGGCAAGTGTAATAATACAGGTAGGGGATATACAACTGCAGTCACTGGGAATGTAGTGTAGACTAAAAGGTCATTGTAAGATGTTAACTGAGATTTTTCTACACACTACTGTATGTGCATAAACCATGCAATTCCACAACTCAATGGGTATGTGCAACCTTAAATATGTGTTGGGACATATGTCCTATTGTTTTATAAATATTTGCACTGATGTTGATGCATGTGCCCTGTTCAAACACCACATTCATGGTGGCCTGTTGCTACCAAACATCCCTGAATGCTGTTGGAATATCCACTGTTGTTCAATATATGCATGTGTTATGCTTGCTGTTCAACTGTTGGAATCTTGGTGTGTTGGGTTAAAGGGAATATTACTGCATGCTGTTACAACTAATCTGGAATGCTGCTGTTTATGTTGTAATTAAACACACCTAATCACAGAATGTATGGGAAGGCCTGTCCCAGTTGACCCACCTGTCCCTCCTCAGTTGGCGAGTTCACCTGGCACCAGCAGCTGTGGTGCCCAGCCCGGGCTCCCCTCCTCCGTTGGTCTTGTGCCACCTTCGGGTGGAAGCGCTGCAGGGGATGGGGCTGATCCCCCCCGTGTAAGTGTGGGCGGAGAAGGGCCACCTGTCACCCTTCGAAGGGTCCAGGCTGTGGTGTGTAGCTTGTGGCTTGAGGCAAGAGTGGCACGTCTCTCGGGTGAGCCTGCCAGTCCTACTCAGCCCCTAGCACAGCCACCCTTGGGACTGTGAAGGTGCAGTGGTGACTGCCTATGGGTGGGGAACTCAGTTCCACTGTTACCATCTGTGGGCTCATAGGCTTGCGATTTCCAAACATCCTTCCCCGTCAATTTTGTTCACCCACCCCATGTGTCAAACTCCGCCCCTGAATGCGTCTTGTTTGTCTTGTCTGTTTACTATCTCCAACCTACCTCCCCAAATATACCTACTTCCTCTACCTCACATTCCACTCTCACCTGAAAAAAAATAAAAAAAAAGGGCAATCTGTTCCCACAAAAAAATTATGCCCCATACATAGCTGCCCAATTCGCACACATATCCACTGGACATGTAAACTGATAATTCTAATTGGCAGTACAACATATTTTGTTGTCCTCACTCCTCTCTCAGGGGGTGGAAGGTTTCAAATTTCACACCAAATGTCATACATATGCACAGCTGTTGCTGGTAAAGAAATGGGCAGCTATGGACCTTCCCTACACCCATCCTGCACATCCTGAGCTGTTTTCCCTACTGTCTTTCCCTCTTTGTGCCCCCTTTTTTGCCACTTTCCCATCTCTCCATTTTCTTTTCTTTAAAAGAAATTAGTGCGGGGATTAGCGGGAGTAAGCACTTTTAAACAGTAGTTAGTGGGGGTGCATGGGTGTGAGCTTGTGTGTGCTTAGCTAAGGATTGCTAAGCATCGTGCAAACACACACAAACCCACTTACAACTGCTTAAAATTGCCTTAGTCACTCTGTATGACAAGGCCCTTGTGCTGCTCAGCAGCAAAATAAAATACCTTTGTCAGTCTCAATCCCAGGACCTTGGACACAACAGCCTGTATGAAGTACCACTACACCACAGCAGATACACAATAACTCAGTGCTGAAAGCTATATATCAAGCATTACCATGAGTGAATGTAAAGGGAAATAGGAATGGCATAACACAAATCTTGTTCTGTGGGCCTTAACCAGCAGGTGTTGTGGAATTGCATGACATGACTGTGAAAAGAGAATCAGCCATGCTAGTAGGGAATAAGGTTACAGTAGCAGCTTACAAACCCCACACAGTATCAGAGCAGGATAAACACTGGCATATTTGCATAGGTCACAGGCCAGACCTCCCAACAGTGACTGCTCTACAGTGATGACCCTGATTTGTAAACAAATGTTAGCTGTGAAGAAGGCAGACAAATGTTGAATCTCACTTAATGACAAATGTCAATAAGTGAGAGTAGACACCGCTTGCATGTCAGAAAATGTGTAGTAATACATATGCTCTGAATCCCCCAAAGTCTGAACTGCAAAATGTCTGAACTATATCACAGGTGTAACCCAGTTATATGTACCTTTCCCTGAGGCTGTTCAAATATATATGTGAGAGTATCTGAGGCCTGGAAGAGTCAGAAACACACAGGCATATCAGCTTGTCTGCTGTTACACACTCTGCAAATAGCTGTAGAATGAATCCCGCAAGCATGCCCTTATGTAGAAGTACAACACAGAAATATCAAAGGATGTAGCCATGTACTGCTAGCAACCACCTGTGACAATGCCATTGTTCAGGTGCTGAAAAGACTGCTGTGGTGCACAGTCAAAGAATACTAGGCTGACCTCTGTCTACCATCTGGATATGTCCACAGGTGGGAGCTACTCAGACTACAAGCCTTCATTGACTTACAGGTACACAGCAACTCTGTATGTTCAGTAAGATAAACATCACACAATAATAAATAATGCACTCTGCAGTTCAGCACCCCTACCCAAAGGTACTATATACCCGTGTAGTCAGGCACAACCAAGGGTGTAGGTAGGCATACGCAGTAGAGAAATATGTCCAGTTGTCCTGAGCAAACTGTGCTAATGTCAACACAAACCACAAACTGGTCAGAAGTGAGTAACGTACTAATGACAGTATAACAGTTCACAAACAGTGCATGTGCCTGATATTCATATTTGGTAGTACAACATACTTAGTTGTCCTCACCCTCTCTCAGGGATGGAAGGTTTCAAATATCCCACCTAATGTATTGCATATGCACAGCTGTTGCTGTTAAAGAAATGGGCAGCTATGGACCTTCTCCACACCCACTGGAAGAAGCAACAGTCAGGTTTCAGTAGAACATGCACTCCACTGGCTACAACCCAGCTTCAGATATGAGACATATACCAACCTTCTGACTGTAACAACAGTGTCCACAGCAAACAAGCATGGTCCCCACATTGCAAAACTGAAAGGCCTATGCCTACCTAACCTATCATTTTATAGCAGTGTCCTGAAATCACAGCGATAAATGCAATTACCACACAGCAGGCTGCATGCAGTTACTAAATGGTCTGCACCAATTGGTGCATAGGCCATCACATGCACATGTGCAGATACCTACAAAAGCAGCCTGTACTTGCTGTCCACACATGCAATAATATCATTGCAGCAACTGGAGAGAGAGAGCGTGAGAGAGACAGACAGACAGACAGAAAAACAAACAGAGGCAGTTGGAGACACCAACCCCCCCCCCCAAAAAAAAAATACGTCAACAGGTACAACAGACAGATGTGAGAAAAACAAAGGTAAGGTATGTAACAGAGATGTATTTGTTGGCATCCGAATGATGTGTCTGAAGGGTACTCTACATACTGTGAACCCTCCATATGTGGTAGCAGTCTGTATCTATATGTATATGCAGATGTGCATAGGGCAAGGGACATACTGCAACTGTTAGAGAAGGCTGGACATATATATGTATTTGATGGTTGCCATGTGCACATATCTATGTAGGTTGTAGTGTGTGGCATTGACAACAGCAAGCAGTGCAGGTATATGTCATGTGGTGGTTAAATGCTGTGGGACTGAGTTACAGCCAGTGAGGTCTGCTACAGCTATATGGCCTGAGGACAGCGAAATGCATTCTGCACAACACTGTGCAATATTATTACATAATTGTATGTCTCACAACTGTTTCAGAATTGATATTCCCACCATGAAAGGTGGGTAGTATATGTGCCTGTATGTGCATGTATATCTACAGCAATGGATGTTTACAAGTATGTGTATACATACATATATATAAATATATATATATATATATATATATATATATATATATATATATATATATATATATATATATATATATATATATATATATATATATATGTATATATATATATATATATATATATATATATATATATATATATATATATATATATATATATATATATATATATATACACATATACATACATATACATATATACATATATAGATATATATATAGATATATAGATATGTAGATATATAGATATATACATATATAGATTATATAGATATATAAATATATATATAGAGAGAGATGTAGAGATATATACAAATATATATGGACAGCAAACTATGGGGTACGTTCACATTCCCTGGTAACACTGTCTTGTGTGTTTCCTGTAGTCTGCACAGATTATATACCTCAGGCATAGGTATCTGTAAGTAGGGGCACACAGTACTGTAAGGTACACAGGAAATGCTCATCTGTGTCAGCATACATGTGTGTGTTGTATGAATGTCTGATGTGTGTGTAATGATGCCTGTACCATGTCCGCAATCACATGTGTGTTGCAGGGTTTGCGTTTGTACCTAGCAACATGTATACTCTGTTACAGCAGTATGCCAACTATATTAACAACTGTGCACATATGTTAGGTAGGGGTATGGCATCAACGACTAGGGTGGGTTACTGGATATACCATAACTGTACTTCACATTCATTGCAATGGATGACATATTTCTTCATGCATTAGCTTGATATGTACCCCCGTGGTAAGGCTGTGCATTGGATCCCAAACACTGTGCCGAGTACTGGTGTATACTGGTTTGTTATATGGAGTGTGGCAGGCACTATCTGCCAGTTGTGGGCTGAGCACTGATATGTGGTATTGAATGTGTGTATCCTCTGACAGACGAACAGATGCTATATGTGGCAGTAAACTGATATCTGTACTGTATAATATTAACTGTGCCACATGACTTGCTCACACATATTGTTTACTTGTCTTCCAGGCTAATGGCTCATCAAAAGAATCCCTCCTACACATCTGCAGAGGAACAGAAAATCCACCACAGCCTGGTTCAGCACTATACCCTGCTGTTTTCCAGGGCCAGCCAGCACCAGCAGGAGCATTCTGCACTGTGGAAAGATCTTGTTTGTCGGGTAAATGACATAGGCATGCATAACTGGACATATGAGCAGGTACGCCATCACTGCAGTGATTTAATTAGACATTCTCGGCGGCGTGCATCTGATATCCATAGACAACAGCTTGCCACAGCTGGTGGGGTGGCCATACATCCCCTCCTCACCAGAGTGGAGGAACTGCTCCTAAGTGTGGTGGCTCCTGGCCTACAGCAGCAACAACATCACACATGTGTCATCATGGAGGCCAGAGCCACCCAGCATGGTGACATGGAGCATGCAGGTAACATGCCCTAGCTGTAGACTACTGTTACCTGTATTGTTAGATTATGCATATGTGAGATGTGTACTGTGTTTAGCAGTTGTGCTGCCTATTGTGTGCCATACTGATATTGTGAATAGTATCTGTACACCTATGCCTGTTGCTCTACTGTAGTTTAGTACACTCACAGTAGCAATGCGACAGTTGTGGCCACTGCAAACTGTGTCATATTCTTGTAGGTCCCTCTGGTGTGACAGCAGGGCAGATGACACATGCTGGTGAGTGCGTTAACACTTTAAAGTTGGTATTGAAATGTGCATGTCATAGGTGAGGTGTAGGCCATGTACACGTAACACACCTACGCATAATGCATGCTGTGCATGTTTGCTGTGAGACGTTAAACATCTCAGTAAAGTCAGTAGCTGCCTCAATCACATGCAATGCACAGAGCATCAGACACAAATGTGGCAACACTGTACTGCACATTGGATAGGCATATTTGTCACACATGTACACAACATAACATGTTTGTCATACTCAGTACACCTCAACATGCTACACATGTTGTAACCAGACACCTGCTGCCAGGTCACACTTCAGTATCCCACATGTCATCCACACACCACACATAGTATACCTGAGGGGTAGGGCCCTCGCATGGGGCTCTGCAACACTCTTCAACACATAACACAGTCATGTTAGGCAATGCTCCCTATTGGGCACCTCACACACCCTTGTGCAACGTGGCTGTGTAATTGTGAACTTAGCCATGGAACTGTGGTTCAGGTACAGCATGCTAGGCTGTGGTCTAGCACACTTTAGTGGCCTTGAGTGACCACATGATGCATGATGATGATGGCTAATGGTACTACACCCCATACAGTTACAATGGCCATGTCCAGGATTGGTATTCCATCAAGTACTCATGCACCTCTCATCCTGTGTGTGTACATAGCATGCATGTGCTACACCTTTGTCCAAAATTATCTGCTACAGACACTGCACTCAGACATGGAAATCCATGAGACACACAGATAACACATGCAGCCATGGTATGTATACCTGTGAGTGATGGTGCACAGGACATTGCAGAGCTTATAATACTTGCACAGAAATGTCATGTCCTTGTACACATTGTGTTCCAGGGTGTAGGCAATCACTGAACATGTACACTCATGCACCACAGCCATGTACACTGTCATTAACTATAGCTGTCTACACTCACACTGCATGGACTTGATCAACACTTATTCTGCATGCTGACACGTGCAACGTTACTGTTTGCCTTGTGATACTGTCACCCACCTTCAACCACAATTAAGTATGTTTTGGATTGCTGTTTTGTGTGTGTGTGTGTGTGTGTGTGTGTGTGTGTGTGTGTGTGTGTGTGTGTGTGTGTGTGTGTGTGTGTGTATCTGCTGTAGTGAGGAGTTTGCATGTGTTCCTGTGTTCTTGTGTTCCTGTGTGCATGTGTGCATGTGTGCATGTGTTCATGTGTGCATGTGTGCATGTGCAGACCATAAAGTGTGTTTCCTGTCTTCCTCTCACAGGTGCTGAGTTAGGGGTTGGCAAAAGCAGCAGGCGACCTGAAGCCACTGCCATGGATAGTGGTGATGATGACACATGTATTTTGGCACAGGGAGATTTGACAGGGTCTGTCATTGGTCCACCAATCAACAGTACACAGCGTTCAACCCCATCCATGCACACACTCATACTGCCATTACATCCCTCACCACTAATTGCCATAGGCGAGGGACAGCATACAGTTGGCATTGACCAGGAGAGTGTGGTACCCATGGCACTTGCATCCCCTCACAGCAGCCATAGCCGTAGACCCAGAATGGTACCACTTAGGCAGAGGTCCAGGGGTTCTCGGGGGAGCACCACTGGTCGTATTGTGCCTGGCAGGCATGCCCTCACAGGTCTTATGATGACCATTATGTTCCGGGCTGTAATGCAGGCTCAGGTACGTATGGAACGGTACACTAGGCAGGGACTTAGGACACAGAGGGCACATTAAACTGCTATCAATGACAGCATCCGTGACCTTGCTGGTGCCATCCTGACTTACACCGAGGTGATTGTTAGACATTGGGTGGAGACAATAGATGCCCTCCACAACATGTGTTCCTTGAGCCAGGACTGTGCGGGATGGTTGCAACGTCAACGCGGACGCATACCAGCAACAGCAACAGCTGGCAGTGGTCGCGGATGGCCCACAGTTCACAGCCGCTCCCGTAGTGGCAGTACCAGCCCCAGCAATGCTGGTGCTGGCCTGTCCATTGACCATCCCAGTAGACCACGTGCACGTGGCTCTGGCCAGTCCCAGCAGGAGCATGGGTCCAGTCATCATGCCTCTGCCTCTGATGACAGTACCCAGTCAGGGTTGGTACCTGATACTGTCCATAGCACCCCTGCCAGGCACAGGTACTGCGTTTGTGGCCGGAGACAGTGATCTGTACAGCCTAGCACGTACAGTCTGTGGCTCTCCCACAAACCACCGTATATGGCAGCCACATGGTGGAGCTGGGTGCATGCAGACACACACACATTAAGCAAACCACTAGGGCTCACACATACACACACACATTACATCAACATTGGCCCATATTGTACTGTTGTCCCTTACACACACACACACACACACACACACACACACACACACACACACACACACACACACACACACACACACACACACATGTCGATTGGATAGGTCAATGTCAGGCTCTGGCAAACAACAAAACACCCTGTGCATATGATGATACCTGTCCGCCTCCTGTCATCTACATTATTGATGGAGGGACAGGCTAACATGGCGCTGATGCACAGGGTGACAATATAGCAGTGTATTAATAGTAGCAAGTTGTCAACAAGGAAGTGTAACTACATCCTTGTAGGTATATCTGAGCAGACATTATGCATCAAAGTTCTGATTGTCAATGTAGCATTGTTTACACCACTGTTAGGTCTAAGTATGTATTATCCACCCATGTGCCAATTGGCTGATGTGTGATGTGTTGCCAGCATGTGTTACTGAGTGGACAGTACGTGGTTGATGTGTGCAGTACAGATTAGCAAGTGTACATCTGTGAACATGGTGGGTGCACACTGTCTGGATGTACATGCATAGTGGACACATGGGACATGTGGCATACCCTGTTGTACACATTGTTAACATCTCATAGCATCTATCAATGGCCAGTATGCATTCTACTACAGTTATGTACTAACATGGGTAGACGTGTGTATGACATGGGTTGACACTATGCTGTGGGTGATACCATTAATATCAGTCAATGATTTGCGGTCTGGTAGTATACACAACCTCAACAGCATGACTATAAGCAATCATTGGATGATGTCCTGACAAATGACACACAGTAGTAGGGAACCCAGTATAAATTGGATCCTTCCGGTGCTACACTATAACACTAACCAGTGGTAGTGACCGCCATCCATTACTGTGACCACATCTGTGTGTCATATAGCCCCCTTAGGTACATGCAGACACACTAGGGATGTGTCCATCCAAATCTGGGAATGCATGGATTGGCCTACAATGCATTCCCTGGATGGGATGCATATCCTACACAAGGGTATCATACAGACAGATACCTGTTGTCTGATACATGCTGTATAGCAGTAAGCCGACTATGGCATAGTCATTCTCATGTACTATACATACTATCCCGTCAGTACCATACAGGTGATAGCCCTCAACATGTGTGTTGGGTACCATTGTGTACATACAGACCCATGTTATGTCATGTGTCCCTTGATATCTACATATCCATAGGTGTTGTGGAGTCCCAAGGTGTATCACATAAGACATTAGAGGCCTGAATGCATATCCTCAAGGTAGTCGTACACCTATAAAGACTGTCTATTCTTGGCAGACTTTGTTGTGTATGACCATGTCTGACATATACCCCAGGCATATACCCTCACTCGCACTACTCTTAAGTAACTGTCATGGGTGTGTGTGCCACAGATGACCTTGGCCAGAGAACATGACAGTGGACGGCCGTGTCACATACATACATATGTATTCATGTAGTATGCAGGCTTCACACCTATGTACTGATTGAGGGGACATGTACACATATATATTTGCCACGCAGATACCTGATGTGTGCAATGCACTTACTGTTGTCATCATACTATGTCATACCATGGTAAAAGCAAAATCCACACCACATTGACCAACAGTGACACACAGACAGTCAGCATTTGCAGGATTCAAACCCCTACCTAACTATGTTATGATACTAGAGAGAGATGCATGAACATGGCGCACGATTTGCTTTACTGGCTGGTTGGATGGTGACATCATCAGACTTTCCAAAGAGGAATGTACCTCTTTTAGTGAGTTTCCACAGTCTCCAAAAAGGGAACACCTCTCAAAGGAAACTGCACACACACACACCCACACAAACACACATAGTTTGCAGGATTCAAACCCCTGCCTAACTATGTTATGATACTGGAGAGAGACGCATTAACATGGCTCACTATTTGCTTTACTGGCTGGTTTCCCTTCTACTACTGTATTTATAGGATGGCGACATCATCAGACTGGACATGGTGATGTGTGTACAATTTGTTTTATGCCATTCCAGGAATGGTCCATGTGGGTCAGCAGGTGTCAACAGCTTGAACAAGACCTCAGAATCCTTACCTTGTGTGATCTATCTGTGGACACATTGTCATTCCGTCATATGTCAACTCATACTTATCTACAGCTTGTTGGTTTTGTGGATACTATATGTGTCTGGGATGTTGATAAAGAGCTATTCAAAGTGTATGTGACACATGTGTAGATGTGTTCATTGATGTATGTCCTGGGTGGCTGCCTTGCAAACAGTCTAGCATGTTTGGGAACCATGATCCACACATGAACATACCACAGTTGGTAGGGTTGTGTGTATGTCATCTTCCAATAGCTCTGTTTATGACTGCAACCATGATGGACTCCATGACCTTGCAGATCAGACCTCATAGGCGTACTGGACTTGACTTCCCATGGTGTGTTGTGCACCAACACTTGTGGGGAGTGCCATATGTAGCTGTGACACATTCAATGGTTCCACATCCTGTGTAGGGAGTGAGGCTCAGCTGACTGTTCAGGTGCATGATCTGTTTGTTCTGTAGCTTGTGCGTGACACATATTGGGAATTAATGTATTCCACCTGCTGCCATGCTTTTAGCAGGGAGGGTAGCTGCTCATCCATTCTACATGTGATTTCTCCTGGTATGTTGATGTGGACTATTGTCAGTGGGGGATGGGTATGTACATATGGGCCTGTCTGTCATGATGTCGGCATTGTCACTCAGGTACAGTTGGCCCTGACTCAGGACATATATGAGTGTACATTGATATTTATGACATAGCTGAAGGAGGTGTCATGATTCAGTCTGGTCTCCTTTTCAGCTACTCTTTACAAAACACCAATGAACATGAGCACTAATCCCTGTTATACACTTTTACATGCTTAACACCCTACTGATTCTTTGTGATCAGGGTACAGAGCATATCTTGATAATATCCTGGCATGTCCAGGGGTCTGTTTTGTGTGTACTCTTCAGTCCAGCTGGTGGATATAGTGATATTGACACAATGTCACATCTGCCTCATGTACACAGACAACCATCTCCTCCTCCCGACAAACTCAGATATATGTGTGAGATGCATCTATATAGACATACACAGAGCTGAACTCTCTCGACCCATCAGTCTATCAGGTGGTGAAGGTAACCACACACACCACATATCAGTCTCACATATCCTCTAGCAACAGCACTGAAACCACTTTAGCACACATAGACATACTCGGATGCTGTAAATGTACTCTACCTAAGCAGCAGAGACCTCCAAAGCAGACACACACACACACCTGCTACCCCACTACAATACACACATATCACAATGTTCACAATGTCAGTGTGCCACATAGTCACTGCCCTTCGGGCTAAACAACACACCTAATACACTTGTAATAGGCGACACTTATTATCAGACACACTGACATACCACTCACCAGCCCTAACAAGGGAATAGTCACTTTGGGCTGTCTGTTGGGTGCCAGGATCTGCCACATAACACAGGCAGTCAGGTCACTCCAGAGCAAGTACGGAACTGGCACCATCATTGTCCATGCTGGTGTGTATAACCTCAGACGTTACTCCCTGGACCACATGTCATGATACATGGAGGAACACTCTAATCATGTAACCCAGGCCAGTATGACCCTGACCTTGTCTAGCATCTTACACCCACCAATTATGATGTCACAGTATACGGACACACATATCACATTTAACAGTTGCCTAACAAATTTGTTTAATTCATAGGGGATACAGTTTCTGTCAGCGTATGGTGACATGCTCAACATGCCATGTAGCTTCACTATGGACAGCTTGCACCTGTCACCCTTGGACTTTGGAATGCTGGCTAAGGCTCTTGCTACCACCATAGTGTCTTTTCTAAGCAGGGCTCAGTAGACAAACCCACCTCCATAGACATTACAGGTTAAATGAAACTAAGGGTAATGCTGCTCAACAACAGTTATGTTAACCTCATATTGTGGCCACTCCGGACTCTCCTCAGTATGGAGGATAGCAATATCTGTACAATGCCAGACACCTGGTTCAGGCTCGCTTATGCACGCCAGCATTACCAGGTTATGTTTCATGCCATGCTGTCTGACAACACGACTTGGAACAGACAACACAACTAGGGGGAGTATCCATATACATCACAGATACACAAACCTCCAGGTTAGTTCTGCTGCACAAAGCATCACAGACCATACATATACAACTACCATTGTGCAATACTGCCTTTCAGTTTGTTGCCTGCTACAGAATACACTCCCAAACTCAGGAAACACACTCGGCTTTCCTGGGAACTATTAAGAATATGAAGGTCTCCACAAACACCATTATATCGTGTGACTTCATATACACAAATATTGACTGGGGATACTACTCAAGCCCCGACACCCTCACCCAACAGTCGCTACAATTTGTGGAATCATATGCTATGGCACAACCAGTCAGCACAGCCACAAGGGGGAATACATATTGGATCTGATCATCACCAACATGGGGACTCTATGTTCCACACCAGCGATATACCCCTCATTGGTAAGGTCAGAACATACATGTATCTCACAGGACATACATACACCCTCCACACACCCATCCTGGGTAATTTTGGTGAACTTCTCATGAGCCAACATCTCACTTCACTGAAGCAAGGTGGTATCCTTCAGAGATCCTGAGACAGTGGCATATACGGCTCACACTGCTGCATCCTTTACATACACATTCTATGACCTAGTGGACTGCATGGATCGTGCTATCCCAAATAACAACAGGACCCAATACTACAATGGCAGGGTACCTGTCTGGTAGACCCCAGCCATTAAAAAGCTGTACAACATCAGGAGGAAGCTACTACATGATAAAGCACAATCCCAGACTGGGAAGGCATCTGTGATCTGTACTAGCAGACAGCTACAATCACTCATGGACTTTTCTAAGGGTCGCTACTGCCAGACAATTGCAACAGACAAGTAGGACTATCACATGGCCTTCTTCAGTTATGTCAGGAACCTGCGTGGACACTCATGATATGCTGTGAGCTACTGCATACTGAATAAACCTACACTGAACCCACTGGCATTGCCTACATCCTGTCAAACAGGTTCAGTGCAGATGTCTCCCACCCATCCCCCCTAAGGAGCAACTATCCATCCCAAAAGACTATAACCTCCCTGACATCACACAGTAACAGGTGAGTGCTGCCCTCCCAACAGCGTACATCACAGTATCAATGTGACCAGATGGTGTCCCAGCCTTCATCATACACAAGCATCATGACAGACGCAACCCTCACATTACATCACTGTTCAATATCGGAGTTACCACAGGATATGTACCCAAGGAATGGCATACTGCAACAGTGGTCCCACTCCACAGAGTTGATGCCACAATGGACCACAGACAATATTGCCCTATAAGCCTATGTAGCCTGTTCTGCAAAGCTATGGAACATATTGTCACAGGACTCATACACATAGACATCGGGAACCTACAGACACTGTGCCCTACACATTTCAGCATTGTTGTGGGCAGATCTTGCCTCTTGAACCTATTTGTATTCTTTAAATGGCTAAAAGGTCCATCGAGATAGGGACGGCTATCCACACAGCCTACCTGAACCTTGCAAAACCCTTCAACACAATAACCCATTGGGCCATTATGCATAGGCTCACCAGCGTCAATATGGACACATATCTCACACAATGGATTGATACCTAGATCAGGGATAACACCCACATGGTCAGAATTGCAGGTGCCATGTCTGACTATACACCAGTTACACATGGCATCCCACATGGGACCTCTATTGTTCAGTATATATTTGTCTTATGTACAGGCTACCACAGGGGGAATATGGCTGAACATGTTTGCACTTGACTGCAAACTGGGTGCCATGATCAACTCTCCTGCTGCCACATGCATACTCAATCAGGGTCTCACAGAGATGGATGACTGGTGCCTGAGCCATGGCCTACAGCTAAATGCATTAGTTGCATAGTCATCCCCTTTGGGAGTAACAACATGCCCACACATTTCCAAATAGGTAGTTCTTCATTACATATGATAGGAGTTGTTAGGGATTTGGGGACATGACTTGTTCGTACTGTCGCCTTTAACATTCACGTTGCCAAAGTGGTTGGACACACCTTCTATGTGGGCCACCTTATCCCATATGGTTTCACATCTAGATCGAGTGAGGTCATTGTGCCCCTATACTCATCACATCCATGCTTGGTTACAATGCCACATTTGGGGTGTACCTTACCTGACACCTGCAGCAACTGTACTGGCCATGGAAGGTCCACACCAAGCAGATCTAGGGACTCACACAGATGCCCTGCATAGTTCAGATGTAGTAACTCCAGCTCTACTCAGTCGCTTACTACCTACTCAGATATGACGTGTGCCTGTTGTTTACAGATATACCCAAACCAGAATTACTGGACATGCTCCACCTCAGGATATCCAACTCCCTTGGAGCTACACACTCCAGGGACGTATGCCTCAGCACAGATGTTAATAGGAAATTGTGGAGGGACAGATTCTTATCCCAGAGGCTCCACTCACTACAGAATGTAATCCCAGTTTCACATAGGCAGCGCCACCCACTGACCACCTACTGGAGACATCTTGACGACTGTATGGGTGATCGTATATTTACCCCTGGGATATCTTCTGTGTCCCTGCTGGACAGAGGCACACTAGCCTAAACGTAATGGGCTATCTTGTGTGACCTACTATTCACACACACAGTGTAGTAATCTGACAGGGTTGTGAATGCCAAACACACTCTGGCTAGGCTTGTACATGCCCTAGGGCAGATAGCCTAGTATCAACCTCTGAACCTATGCTAATGTTCAAGATGCACAGTGTTTATTGCTGATACTGTTTGCAGGTCTTTACCATCTTTGCTTTACCAGTTTTCATGAACAACTTTGGTATCTGCAGATCATATTTGATTATGACAGGGTTCCACTATATTATAGATGTGTCTGTTGTCATATAACTGTGTGCACAGGACAGATTGCTGTATAGTGACAGGTTCCTGGGTTAACACATGCAAATGCCAGATATGTGTGGCCCACTGCTGTACTCAGACATGGCCTAAGTGTGTGAGCATGCCCAGTTCTGCCATTCCATGTTTTGTTGCCTGACATTTGTCTCATTTATTCAAGTGTTGTGAGCATGCCCAGTGTGACCCTTCAGTATGTTGCTATCTGAGGTCCAATACATTTGTTGATGTGTGCGAACATGACCAATATTAACATTTCTACTGTGTGTGTGGGAAGTCAGGTTCTGTTCTCACTGCAGGACTCACCTTTGTGTCATAACTCAACAGGATTATGCTGTGCCTGCAGGGATTCCATGGAATACTTTGCATAGACTTATCAACATTCTGTCGTACAGATGGACCACCACAATACTGTCATGGTTTAGAGGTTCAGTACTTTGGCTATAGTGCACAGTATCCTGGGTTCGAGGCCTATCACTGCTTTATATTTTCATACTGAGCAGACCAGACTGCTTAAAGGCCTGTTAAGCAAATATGAGCATGTTGGCTTTTGTTCAGCTATGCCCTACTTAGACCAGCCTTGTCCGACATTGCTCAGTATTCACCAACATTGCTGGACGTTGCCCAATATTACTGAACATTGACCACAGTTGTGCTAGTTGGTGTGTGCGATTTTGTTTGCATATACTACATGGTGGTAATTGCTGTTTAGCACTGCTTTATATTGCTTAACACATGGCATTCATGCCTTAGGTGGTGCTGCAGGGCTGCCTATGTTGGATGCACATACTACACTTCCTGCACATGTTTGGAAGCAGGTAGTGTCAACTTAGGCATCCCTTTTACTTTATGTGCGAGTCGGACAGAGGCATCATTTCCAGAGTTCCTACTGAGCCAGTGTATGTGCTATGCGTTGCCTCTTTACTAAGGCCAAAGCATACTGGGCATGCCTCCTTCTGCCTACTAGGGCAGGCTCAGGTTGTTCCTCCTCCAAGTCACGCTTTGCCTGCGATGATCTTGGCAAAGGTGGGGGGCTGTTTGTTGGTCCTGCTGCAGCTGTTTTTGGAGGATCATATTATGTAGCCTAGCACATACCATGACAATTTGGGTACATGTATTTGGTGAGTACTGCAAGGCTCCACCAGATGTGTCCAGGCACCGGAACCATGACTTGAGCAGCCCAAACACATGCTCTACTACATTACGTGTTTGTGTGTGTGCCTCATTATGACGTTCCTGTTCTGGTGTGTGTTCATTTCTGATGGGTGTCATCAGCCACAGTTCCAGTGCATAGCCAGCATCCCCCACTAGGTGACCATGTGGGATGTCCCCACTGGCAAATGTCTGGTACAGCTGTGTCAGATGCCAGATATGGGAATCATAGTAGCTTCCAGGGCAGCCTGCACACACATTCAGTATTATGCCCTGGGCATCACACATAACCTGGCAGTTGATGGAGTGGAAGCCCTTGCGGTTGAAGTAGACCCTACCCCGCTCGCTGGCTGGTACTTTGATGTGTATGTGCGTGCAGTCTATTGCACCCTCTGCTACAGGGTGTTCCGCTATTTGCTGGAAGAGATGCATATTGCTGGCCAATACCTCATGGGAATTGGGAAAATATACATGATCACCTACATGTGCTGACATGGCACCCAGAAACTGGTGTAGTACCCTGGATGCTGATGCCTGTGATATCCCCATCATATCACCAGTTGGTTTCTGGAAGGTACCTGTTACTAGTATTCTTAGGCCAACACATACCTTGGTTTCCACTGGGATGGGTTCCCCTCTGTTAGTTCTTTGTGTGAGGCTTGGCCTGCACAGCTCAACAATTTTCTGCAGGAGGTCTCTGTCCACGCTATAGCACTCCACTATCTCCAGCTCATGTAGCCCCTGGTAGGTTACCCTGGGCCTGTACACTCTTCTCCGTCTCCTCACTGGGGGTTGTCCTGCAACATTTCCATTGTCAACACCCTCAGCATGTTGCATATGTCACCTTATAACAGCAATGGCAGACCCTAACATTTCTTTGTCACAGTAAAGCTTTTTCAGTTATCACTTCTATTAACTTACTGCAGTGTCTCTTGTAAGAAACATAATGGACTGTTGTTTGCAGAGTTTTAAGTGCTAGGCTGGGCTGGGCTAGTGTACTGCCTGTGTAATTGCCTGATTCTGATTGTTTTCACCTGCTAGCTCTGCTAGTACTCCCTGGTAGCTTCCTACTATATGTTGTGCTTCCTTTTTCCTTTCTGTTTCCTCAGGGGGGAGCGCCGTGCACACAAGCGCAAACACGCACACAGCTGCTAGCACACGCGCACACATGCTTACATGGACTAAAACTTGCTTATTTGGGTTAAAATGCATGCACACCAGCACAAACGCACTTAGAATTCCTTAAACAGCCTTATACATGCTTACTCCGGCTTAAACGCGCGCACTCACACTTACACACGTGCACACAGTCTTACTTGGGTTTACACGTGCGCATACACGCGCATACCCGCTTTGCAAGAAACTTTGGTGTTATCCATGGCATACACCGTCCATTTCTTCCCTTTCCCTAGCCTACCTGTTGACACACCTCTTTCCATGATGTATAAATGACAACTGACACATGCCACTCTGCTCCAATGAGATTCACTTCTTTCATACATACCCCCCTTGTGATGTCACCTATCTTCTACTCTGTTACTCCCCATATCCTACTCCTACACTCCTCTGACTGTCCTCATTTGCTATGTAAACTTGCGATTCACTATCCTAACACTAATTTACATAGGATTGCCTACTAATGCTTGGTTACATGTCTTAGACTGAGCTTACCCCCTTAGCAACCGCTACTCAGTGGCCATGTTGTCTTCAGCTTGCTATTACCTTGCATTGTACATTAACAATTTCTATAAATTCCACATTTGTGGGTTTTAATTTTTAGTATTCTGTGTTTTAGAGCGCAGCCCGTTTGCACGGCGCTGCGCTATGCTTCAATGTCAGAAATCGGCGAAAAAAAAAAAAATTAATTTTTATATTGCATCAGGAAACATTTCCAGTGGCCGTATATTTGGCCATTGGCATGCTTCCTGCACTGGATGCAACCTTTATTTGGAGCTGTCACGGCTCCGTTTTGCTATTTGCAGAACAGTACTCAGTTGCCAACTGAGTACATTTCTGCAAATAACACTGCTCTTACTCAGACAGGTATGAGTTTCCTGAATCGCAAATCTACCTCATTTGCATGCCTCTCACCTGCAATTGAGGTAATTTGCATATCCCTGCCCTGTCTAAGAGCCATTTTAGGAGCTCTTTTACACGCCCCTGCAGGCTGTTCCTGGATCGCTCGTCGGACATGATGGCTGCATGGAGTCTTACTCTACTCTTAGACTCCGTGCAAGCCATCGTGAATCCGGCCCTCTGCGACAGCACATGTTAATGCATTGCTGGAGGCAGATGTTACTGAGTTTGAATACGGGTATAAGCATTACTTTTACAAGTGTGGATGATACTTTAAATATATCTACTTATATTGCTTCCATTTACCATTGCATTGCATTGGTAGACGATGTACACCATTATGCAATAATTCTTTAAAAAAAAGAAATGGGGAGATAGGAAACTGTTATCCACCCAAGACCAATTTTCATAAAACGTTCTCATAATAATATGATTTTTCTTTAACTGTATGACTAATCTCTTTTCTTCTTCATTCCATGTTTTTTCATGTATCCTATTTATGTAATTGCCTATTTTATATATTCCTTGTTTTCCTTCATCTCTAGCCATATTTTAAGATGATCAGAAAATCCCATTTCAACTGCCTCCTCTTTTTCTATAAATAAATCTTCTGATACTGTAAAATAAAATGTTCCAGGTCTATACATACCCCTTTTGTAAGTCCATGAATTTTTGTCACAAAGATTTAGCTTAAACATCTTCTAACTTCTAACATTTTATACCATTTCCTTTGATTTTACACTTGCCTTTTAAATCACAAAGTCTCCTAATATTATAATATTCATATTTATCACTACATAGTCTACAATCAGATTAAATAAGTGTTGCCTTTCATTACAATTAGTATAAGCATATAATGTTATAATTCTATATATGTGTTCTTTCCATTTTAAATCTACAATGGTTAATCTTCCCATTTTTACTAAAGTTATATCTAATATGTTTATTGTATTTCTACAGAATACAGCTATCCAGAACATCTCTCATTTCCCAAATTCCATATTATCAATCCCCCTTAGATCCTCTGCTTCTATCTTTATTTGTTTGTTAAAAAAATCTTGTGTCTTTTAATAAAATTACATCTACATTACATTTATTACACCACTCCAAAATCCCTGTTCTTCTTATTATATTTTTAATACTATTCACATTTACAGAAAGCATCCTAAAGTTTTCATTTTCCTTAGATTCATGCATTCATAAGTTTGTAACTAATTAATAGGCTAGCTTTCTTAGTAGGCCGTTCTAAGAATAACCAATTTCCCTACCAAAGATGAGAATGAAGCACTGTACCTTGTGCTTTTCAGTTAAAATCCTTACCCATTACACTGACCCCCATTCATCACATTTATTTTCTTTTATATATATATATATATATATATATATATATATATATATATATATATATATATATACACACATATACATATCCCTTTACATTTTATTTTTCTGTCTTTTATGAATAGAATTCATTTTTATTTTACCACCTCCCAATTTATGTCTGCATCACTTAATTCAGAACCTTCTTCTATGTCCTCTTTATTATTTTCCTCATTTAGTGCTTCTTCTAATTCTAATACTTCTAAATTTCTTCTCTCTGTTCATTTTCCTCTTTCTTTTTTCTTTTTCCTTACTCTTATTTTCATTTTTGAAATCTAGCCATAAATGTCCAATTTTGTTACATTTTTAACATTTCAATTCACATTTTTGCATCAGCCCAATTTCCCTGCAAATATAACATTTTCTTTTGTCATAGTTACTTATCAAATGTCTTTCTTTCCCACAAGAGAAAAAAACATGTTTTGAGTTGTCTCCATTATGTTATGATATGACACCTCTATCCCCCTATATATTTATCATGCTTGATATGTGTATATTTTTCCTCTTTCTATTTTTAACAGAATATTGCAATCCCAGCCACCAGTCTACAAACCCGTCTGTCATAAGCTTTTGCAATGTCCAGTACTTCTTTATATGTAGTTTTCATATTTCCTTTAAAAGTCTGTCTTTCTACCTCTGGTCCAAATTGCAAATGAGTTTTCTATTTTGTTTCCCTGTTAAATGTTTTTTTTTTTTTCACATAATGTTTCCATGGGTTTCATTCTTTCTTTTTTCATATTGTCCAAGAAAAAATTTCCATTGAAAAAAACAGCCTCAAATATAATGTCACAACATGTCTGTTTGTTAATAAGAAAAAAATGCTCTTACTGCATGTACCTTTACACTTAAAGGGACTATTAAATTGTCCCACACTTCATACCCATCTGTTTATTTGTCTTCTTTGCATTAGATCCTTTCAACATACTTCCATTTTTAATTTTCTTCTGCTTTCTTTTCTGCTGCTCTGCTTTTTCCTTTATTGATTGACATCACGTATATGCAATACTTTTTAGGTACTTATTTATATTGTTTACAGTTATTCACACTTTATACAATTCAACTTAAATTTTGTTAATAAACACTCAGCCCACTTGTTTTTCCTAAACCAAAATGTATTTTCTTTAGGATTTCTGCTACTATCCATTTTCCATTAAACTTAAATTAATTTAGTCTCTCAGTCCATAGTGTCCATAAAACAAAATATTATTCTATCAATTTTCTTAATGTCTTCTTGCTTTTCAGCACCATAGTAGCCGTATTTGCTCATGTCCATGTTTATTTGTTCAACCTGTTCAAAAGGTTTCAACATTTTATTTTTACATATCTCTTCCCATAATTTATTAACCATTGAGTACTTCAAAAACACATGTTCTGTTGTTTCAAATTCTACACAATTAATATATATTATTTTTTTGTTTTCTTTTATAAGGCATATTAGCCTTAAGAGGTAGTTTATCTATTGACAATCTGCATAAGAGATCTTTGCATTCATATATATTCTTATACCATTTATGTCTCATTTTTGTTGCCTTCTTTTGTTTATTTCTAGATGTTCCCAAGGATCAATAACATGATATTCTTTCATAATATATGAATACCATTCTTTTCTGTTTTTTACACACTTTTAATTTCCATAATAAAATGCTGTTTTGATTTTTTATATATCTTCCTTCATAAAACTTTTAAATATTTTCCTGTTTTCATTTTTTCACCAAAGCATTTATATTTACTCTACAAAATATATTCTGTCAAATTTTTATTCCCTTTTTTATAGCATATCAAAGTCCTGTATAAATTCAATGAAGCTTTATGAATGATTAGGTTTATTAGCCCTAATCCTTCTTGATCTTCCTTCACATACAAAATTCCCCTTCTGACTGGATTCAGCCTGGATCCCCATATAAAGTAAAATATAATTAACATTATCTCTTTCTCGTATTATGTTGGTATTATATAAGTATTAGCTACATATGCTATTTTTCCTAAAATAGTATCAAATATACTTTCTTCCTATATGACAACATATATGCTTTCCAAAAAGTATGTATATCTTTTATTCCCTGAAGTACTTTCACGCATTGATATTTTTTCTATTCACTTAATCCAAAAACTATTCCTAATATTTCTACCGTATCTTTGTTAAATTTGATATTGCCTATATTTTATATAAATCCAAAGCCCATAATGTTATCTTTATTTATGTATAGACAAAACATCTTTAATAATTTAACTTTTTATCTCTTCCATCTATTCTTTGTTCTTAGTGTTAACACTATATCATCTGTGTATGTATACATTATTGGCAATTGTATGTCATCTGCTACCTTATACCCTGCCATATTTGTCATTTAAACAATCTTATTCATAATCACATTCATAACTAAAGCAAAAAATAATACTGCTTGCTGGGCATCCTTGTCTTATTCTAAATTCTATCTCAATTTCTTCACTTAACCATCCATTAACATTTATTTTTACATTATTTCTTTCATATGCTGACTTAATTACTTGTATTTGTACCTATATCATATGCCTCTAGATTATCCCATAAAGCTTCATATTGTATTTTATCAAATGCCTTGTTTAAATCCCCTATTATAATTCTAGCTTTTACTTTTTTTATTTGTAATGCCATCTTTTATTTCTCTTACTAACCTTTATAAATCTTGACTTCCTTTTCCCTTTCTAAGAAAAATATTTGATCACGCAACTTATCTATTCTATTTGTTACCTTTTTAGTTATTATTTTCATAAATACTTTATAGTCTGCATTGTTCAATACTACTGGTCTCCAGTTTATTATATCATCTTTTTCTTGGTTTTTCATATAAATTTCATAATCCCTATACATATTTCTTTGTCTGTCATTCCTATTTGTAACCATTCATTTAATACCTCTACAAAAAAAACTTTTTGCTAGTTTTCCATTTCATTATACATATGGTATTCAGTATCATCTATTTCTGCAGCTGTAGTCATATTAATATATTTTAATATTTCACTTAACTCTGTCACATTTGTATTTTTCTCCAAGTTCTCATTATCTTTTTTACTTAATTTATTGACTTCATATTTTTGAATCATTTTGATTTCTGTCTTAACAAAAGATTGTACTATATGTTTTTTGATTATCTCAAATTTCTTCTTGTGTTGTAACTTTATTTCCTTCAATTCCCTTATTATTCTTCTATTATTTCCTTCAATTTCCTTATTATTCTTTTATTTTCTTTCACTAATGTAATTAAATATAGTGCTACCTCTTCTTTTTTCCCTTGTAAACAATATACTTATTTATATAACAGATTATTAATACTCTCTTGATTTATTTCATATATTTCTTTTTTCATCCAAGGCTCTGTTATCCTATATTAACTGCCTAAATACTTCTTGACTTAATGTTTTATATTTTATTATCTCTTTTTTCCTCTTATTCTCTTGACATTCCAAAAACACTTTTTGTATTTTCATTAAAACGTATCCACCGACTTGTGCAATTTTCATACAATATTCTCATTCCCATATGATCTTTCCATGGTGTGTTTATTTCCTTTCTATCATCTTGTTTTAGGTCTCTTTCATTCAACCTTTTAACCTCTTTACCTATTTTTATGTATCCATCTTTCTCATGTACTTCTATCCAAATAGCTATATGATATGAAAATCCTGTCTTTTTAACTCCTTCTTGTAAAATTTTTAGACTATCTGATATTACTAAACAGTCAATTTCAGTTTTAATTTCACTTCTTCTATAAGTACAATGTTTATTATCCCATATGTATAATTTTCCACTTTTCATGATTTCATTTACCATTTTAGCAACATACTAGTTTTATTTGTTCTTAAACTACAATTAAAGTCTCCTACCAATATTATATCCATATTCACACACATGTAATTAAGGATTTTTTTAAACATTATCTCCCTTTCTTTCTTTGTTGCATATGCATATATAGCAATAATTCTATAAATATGTATTTTCTATAATAAGTCTATTACCATTATTTGTCCTAATTCAACTAATGTAACATCTAGTATTTTGATACTTTCTTCCCATGTTCCAAATAATTGATCCACCCAATAACATTTCTGTTTGTGATTTTTCTTCTGTCAATTCTCTAGTATCTTCTAATATTATTTTATTTGCATCACTTAAAGCACATCATCATAAGATACCCATTCTTCTTTTAATACTCTTCATAATATTTACATTGACAGCTAAAATCTTCAGCTTGTAAATCAAATTAATAATTTATTTATCATCCTTTACCTTTTTTTTATTTTCTTTAGTAATTATAATTTTACATTTTCTCTTTCTGTCACTCTATTCCCAATAGAATTTTTCTTTCCTCTCACTATTTGCCACTTCACATACTCTTCTTCACTTGTATCAAGTATCTCTTCTTCACTTTCTTTTCCCCCTCTGCTGCATCTATTTTTATTTCTTTGTCCTTATCCTGTGTTTTACTCTATTTTTCTTGTTCCTTTTCTATATTCTTGTCTTGAAATAAATCTTGTGTACTTTTTTCTACAATTTGTAAATCTTTTTCACAATTTAGCAAAGTATGTCTAGTATTTACACATTTTTTTACATTTATAATAATAGCTTTTATTATGTTTTGCTACAAATAAAACATTTTTGTTTGTCACATTCAATAATTAAATTCTTATCTTTGCCACAAAAAAAAAAAAAGCATGTTTTAGGCCATCCTCTATATCTCACAAATCCTCTGTTACCATTCACATTAATTACACTAGGAATTTGCACCACATTACCATTTTCCATTTTTAGAATAACCCCAAATTCCCATCCCACAGTCCATAAACCTATTTCATCATATAGGTTCATAGGTTCATACTAGGCTATCTGCCCTAGGGCATTTATAAGCCTAGCTAGAGTGTGTTTGGCTTTTGCCACCCATTTTAAATTAATTTTGCTATGCCCTTTTTTGAGGTTAGTATATTGTGCCTCTCTCTAACAGTGTCACAGAAGTGATACCCGGGGTAAACCTACAATCCCCCATCCACTCATCAAGATTCCTTTTGAAGAGAGTCAATGAGGGACTCTGCCTAACCTGGACTAGGATTTTATTCCAGAGTGAAGGGAGCCTCTGGGTTATGAATCTGTCCCTCCAGCATGTCCTATTTATTTCAATGCTGAGGTTCAAGTCTCTTGAGCACATAGCTCATTGGGGTTTAGATTTTCTGAGGTGCAGCATGTCCATTAATTCCGGGTTGGACATGGCTTTATACGTCAGGCACAGATCGCCTCTGAGCAGGTGGTATGCCACTGAGTAGAGCTGGAGTTTCTTTAACCAGGCAGCATATGGCATCTGTTTGAGCCCTTTGATCCTCTTGGCGAGGTACTTTTGGGGTCTTTCCAGTTGCTGCAGGTGTCTGGTAAGGTACATCCCAAAAGGGGCATTGTACTCAATTATGGGCCTGATGAGGGATGAGTAAAGAGGCACGATGACCTCCCCTGATCTAGATGTGAATCCCTTCATGATTAGGTGGGCTATATAAAATGTTTTTCTAACCACTTTGGCCATGTGGTTGTCAAATGAGAGATTGCTATCAACTTGGGTCCCCAGGTCCCTAATTACTTCTTCTGTACTTAATGGATTACCACTTATGTGGTAATTTGTGGGCACTTTGTTTTTGCCAAAGGGGATGACTATACACTTTTTGGCGTTTAGCTTGAGGCCATGGCTCTGGCACCAGTTGTCTGTTTCTATGAGGCCCTTTTGGAGGATGCTTGTGTCGGCTGGAGAGTCGATTATGGCACCCAGTTTGCAGTCATCTGCGAACTTGGTCAGCCACAGTCCTTCAGTGTTGGCCTGCACCTCTGAGAAATATATACCAAACAAGAGTGGTCCCAGGACTGAGCCTAGTGGGATGCCACTTGTAACTGGTTTGGAGTCTGACATGGCTCCAGCAATTCTAACCATGTGGGTTCTGTCCTTGAGCCAGTTTGCAACCCATCTAGTGACATAGGGGTTTATATTGAAGCTGGTGAGCTTATCTATAATGCCCAAGTGGGGTATTGTATCGAAGGCTTTTGCGAGGTCCAGGTAGGCTGTGTGGACCACCTTCCCCTCGTCAATGGCCTTGGTGACTGTTTCAAAGAGATTGACCAGGTTTAAGAAGCAGGATCTGCCCTTAACAAAGCTGAACCGGGAAGGATCCAGTGTCTGTAGGTCCCCAATATCTTTATTTATAAGGTCCATGATGATCCTTTCCATAGCTTTGCACACCAAGCTAGTCAGGCTTATGGGGCAATAGTGTCCAGGATCTGTTGAGGCACCACCTTTGTGGAGAGGGACCACCGTTGCTGTACGCCACTCTTTGGGTACATATCCTGTAGTAAGGCTGAGATTGAACAGTAGTTTTATGTTTGGGTTTAGCTCTTCTTGGAGTTCATGTAAGACGGAACCAGGGACACCATCTGGTCCCATTGATGCTGTGTTTTTTGCTTTGGAGAGGGCGGCTCTTACCTGAGCATCTGAGATGTCAGGGGGCAGCACTCTGCTGGGATAGATATTTGCCCTTTTGGTGGGGGGGGTTTGCGCTGAACCTGTCAGCTAAGATGTTGGCAATGTTTGTGGGTTCGGTGTATTTTTTGTCATTTTGGACTAATTCTGAGCATAAATGGGAATTCCCACCCAGGTTCCTAACATAACTAAAGAAAGCCTTGTGATTATCCTTAGTGTCTTGTGCAATTTTTCTCTCGAAGCTGGCCTTGGATGATTTTTTGAGTGCCCATAGTTTTTTGCTAATACTGATCAGAGATGCCTTCCCTTTTTGGGATTTTGCTCTATCATGTAGTAGCTTCCTCCTTCTATTGTATAGTTTGTTTATGGCTGGGGTCCACCAGACAGGACGTCTGCCTTTGGAGGATTGGGTCTTGGTTTTATTTGGGATTGCATGATCCATGCATTCCTGAAGGTGTTCATAGAATGCATTTATAAAGGATTCTGCAGTCTGGGCCGTATTTTCCACTGGCCCGGGGGCTTTGAAGGATTCCACCTTGGTTTTGAGGAGTGTGAAATTTGCTTTAGAGAAGTTTTTCACTGTGGTTTTCTGGACAAGGGGTGGGGTCGGGATGTGAATATCCAGTGAGATTAGTTTATGGTCTGATCTTACCAGTGAGGGATACACTTCTGGTCTGGAGCATAGAGTCCCCATGTTGGTGATGATCAGGTCCAGTATGTTTTCCCCTCTTGTGGGAGTGGTAACAAGTTGTTCCATAGCATTTGAGTTTATAAATTCTAGGAACCTTTGGGCTAGGGTGTTGGAGCTAGAGTAATGCTCCCAGTCTATGTTTGGGTAGTTGAAGTTGCCCAATATAATGGTGTTTGGAGAGACCTTCATATTTTCCAGTGTTCTCAGGAAGGCTGAGTGGAGTTCCTGGGTTTGGGAGGGTGGTCTGTAGCAGGCTATAAACTGGAAGGCAGTTTTACCCACTGTTAGTTGCACATGGATAGTCTCTGATGCTTCATGCTGTGTCACCAACCTCGAGGTGTGGGTATCTTTGATGAATATTGATACTCCCCCTCCTTTTATGGTTCGGTCCAAGTTTTGGGGCTGAAAAGCATGGTATGAGGTATAACCTGGTAGTGCTGGTGTGCTTTTGGGAGCCTTGAACCAGATTTCTGTTACTGCATGGATATTGATGTTCTCCATGCTAAGGAGAGTTTCGAGTGCATGCATCTTGAGGTTTAGACATCTGGCATTGAGCAGCGTTACTCTTAGTTTCTTATCCCTTGTGATACCTATGGAGGTGGGTTTGTCTTTTGAGCCTTGCCTAAAAAAGGCACTATGGAGGTAGCAAGAGCCTTTGCCAATATCCGAAAGCCCAGAGGTGATAGGTGCAAGCCGTCCCTAGTGAAGCATCATGGCTTGTCGATCATGTCATCCCAGGCTGACAAGCATTGGATCCCCTTTGAATGACACCAATTCCACAAGTTCTTTTTTCTTCTAAATCTAATTTATTTTCATTAATTATCTTTATTCCTTTTCCTATCTTATATATTCTCCATTTTCCTGTACTTTAACCCATATTGCCACATGATCCAAAAATCCAGCATACTTAGTTCCTTTTTTATATCTTTTAAACTATCAGATATTAAAAAATAATCAATTTCTGTCCTAATTGCATTCTTTTTATAGGTCCAGTGGTTATCCTCCCATACACTTAACTTTCCACTTCTTATAATTTCTTTAACCATTTTAACATCACAATTGCTCTTATTTTTCCTTAAATTACAATTAAAATCATCCACAGCTATAATGTCCATATTTACACAAACATATTTAAGAATATTTTTAAACATCATTTCTCTCTCTCTTTTGTTACATATGCACATAAAGCTATAATTCTATACACATTTTCCATCTCACATCTATTACCATAGTTTGGCCTAGTTTCACTATGGTTACATCTAATATTTTAATGCTTTCTTTACATAATATACATATGCCCGAGCATGTTTCTTTCCCTATCTTCCAAACGACCACACCATTCCAATCTTTATTAGTTTGTGTTCTTTCTTCCTCTGTTAATAATCTGATATCTTCTAAAACAATAATATGTGCATCTACTGCAGCACACAATTGTAATATACCTATTCTCCTTTTAAGATTTTTATACTATTTTCAATTAAAGCTATTTTTAGCTTTTAAGAACAGTTAGTATAATAAAATGTTTATCCCTTTCGTTTATTATTTTATCTAAGCATTATATTTTTGAATTTTCTTTTCTTTAACTTTTTTCCCTATGAATTATTTTTATTTATTACTGTACATGACTCAGTTTCTTCCTCACTTGTCTCCTCAGTGTATTTTCCTTGTTACTTTATTTAACTTCATGTACATTCTCTTTATCAGTTACATCTTTTTGTACATTTTCTTGTAAAACACATTCTTTTGTCACTTTCTTCTGTATAAGTACATTTTCATTTTCTTGCACACTCATTTCACAGTCTAGCCATGAATGACCAGTATTGCAACATTGTTTTGCACTTTAAATCACATTATTTGAATTATGCCCTATTTAATCACACAAATAACATATTTTTTATCACATTCATTGATTAAATGATTGTTTATTCCACAAAAATAACAAGCCTTTGGTAGACCCTTGTATTTCACAAACTCCTATCACCATGAACATTAATAATACTAGGTACATGCTTAACATTATTATTTTCCATTTTCAGTATTACTTCACATTCCCATCCCCCAGTCCACAGTCCTCTTTCATCATATATTTTTGTAGTGGCCATTATTTTTATACATATGGTTAACAGATGTTCTTTCAGTTCTTTTGCTTCAACTTCCGTTCTTAACTGGATAATTCTTTTTTTTTTTTTTTTTTTGTCTGTAAAAAGCTTGCACCACATATTCTGACCATGGATAAACATTTTTCTTTTGTTCATATGCACCCCAACATTTTCCATGGCCTTCCCAGTCTCAAATATCAAGTCACAAAAAATCTCTTTATTAATTAAAATGAAACTGATTGCCTCTTTTATTTTTGACACCCAGAGGTGCTATGGCAGAGTCTCAAACCTCATATCTCTCCAGACTCTCTTCTTTTTTACTACTCACACTTACTGTATACTTCTGTTTTGTTTCTTTTATTACATTTTTCTTCTTTGTTCCTTCTCCAACAGTTTGTGCATAAGTTTTTGTCTCTGGAACTTTTTCTAGCACAGTCTCTTCTTCTCCTGTTTCTTCTTCTATTTTTTTCCATGATGCTACTCCATGAACTTGCTTCTCCATTTTCTACCTCACTTTGGTTTACCATTTCTTCCAAATAATCATTCCGCAACTCCCTGATTGAAGGGTTGTAATTAGACATTTTTCAGAGGTAATTGTCTCTCCTTCAAACAATCTCCTCTGAAAGTTTTCCTCAGAATCCATCTCTGTTTCAGCTATAGTATACTTTTCCTCCAATATCACTGTTTTTTCTGCACCCACATCATCTGAAAAAAAAACATGTGGTAGCAATTCTACCATTTGAACTACATTTCAACAACTTTCACTCCGGTTTCCGCAAAAGCTGAATCAGCCATGTTTTATCCCTGTTCCTCCTGCCTGCCTCTTTGGCTGGACTGGAAACAGGAAGTCAACACATAAACCCTTCCCATGACTACCAAGAGTATGGGAAGTTCCCTCATGCCCTGGCAAAATCTCCCCTTGTAGTATAAATGGCACCTTGGGTCTCCCTTGAAAAGAGGTTACTGGTCATGTGAGACTAACCCATTCCATAAATGCTAAATAAAAATAAAATAAATAATGTGAGAGAAGGGAGATCCACTTAGCATGGTGACAGAACCATTCCTTGAAGGACCTCCAAGTCTACAAGTGCACAAAATATAGTGACCTTGATATTGTGAGATAAAACAGTGAGAAAAAATGCATAACAGTAATATTTAAATATGTGAAGACAGCGAGGTAAGTCTTCTGAAACCTTTAAGATGAGAGATATTATATTGCAATAAAGGGTAATAGCAAGACAAAGATATGGCTTCAGCACAGCAATGTGATAAAGTGGTGATTAAGATTCAAAACCAGTGAGTTTCGATATTCACACTGAAAGCTGAAACTTATTAGAATGCTTTTAAGGTACTTTTAAAAGAGGGTTCACCACCATCTTGAGTGGCTGTGGTACCTACTGTCTTGCTATTCATATATACTAACTCGAAGATCACTGCACCTCAGAGTAAACGTAGTAACAGTAATACTCTGAGCTAGTGTAGTCATATGGTAACCATTTGAATTTTAGGCACCCACTAGATTGATTCCCAACACATGGAGACTGAATCAATAAAGATTAGACTTACATATATCAAGTGCAAGATGCCATTTCTCAGAATATTCACTTTTCACCAAAGTATGGAAATCTCAGAGGTGGTGTATATATATATATATATATATATATATATATATATATATATATATATATATATATATATATATATATATATATATTTATAAGTTTGGTGGCTTTGCCCCCACCCTCACAAAAAGAAGTTTTAAGGAAAAGACCAATTTGCTTTTCTCCAATGTTTTCGGTGGGGGGGTCATCGTTTCTGCACTTAGCATTCTGACATTTCAGTAAGGAGATGTAGTCATACACATCATATCAATGTCATATTTATGATCTCACTTAAAACAGTTGATCACAGATGTCTTGCATTTCTGCAATGCATCCCAATGAAAGCATGCTGCAGAACAGCAAAGCTGATATGCCAATTGCCATCTATTATATAGAATCATTATGGAAGAAATTTAGCTTAATGAAAATTAGAATATCTGCACTCTATAGGAAATATAGTCTCTGAAATCGCATGGACTCATATTGATGACAGACTTTATAGAGTTCCATCAAGGAGTAAAAAGATATGAGTATATGGGGCTTCAAAGTCTGCTGGAGTAAGAGGATGTTCAGAGAGAGTGGGTAGTGCATACCAGTGCTGCACTGCTGTATGTGAAAACCAAATGTAAGGCAATTCACAAAGAAATACATCCATTTCCCAAAGTAGAGTCTGTAGGGACCACAGTGTCTTAATATATAAGCAAATTAATCTGTCACCTCATAAAATATAATTAATAAGTATACCATTATTTGCAAGACATCAAAGACAGTATATTTTGTTGAAACACCACATACCACTGGATTTTGTGTGATTTTGTTTTATTATGGATTAATTGTGAGTTGTACTGTGCTAGTCAGTGGTGTACTGAAGAAGATTTCTTTTTTTTCATTTGTCTCAACATAGTGAAACAGTAGAATTGGTATATATTTAAGTCAGGATGATTTGGTGCCAAGCCCTCCACATGGGGTGTGTAAGGGTGCTTGCAAAACCAAAGGATTGTGTTTATGTTTTTTTTTCGTTTTTTTTTTTTTTTGAGTTATGCTCTTTGAAGGTGAAAAATCATGAAATATGATTCATTTATATATGCTTAGATGACTCAATGGAAAGTAGAGAAAATCAAAGATAACATCCCTGAGTTTAAGCTACATGTATACTAAATACTGTGCTGTTACAGAAAAAATCGATAGCACACCATGCATTAAGGGCTCTTGTGAGCCATTACAAGCCTAGCCAATTATCCCTGGTGAGACTCAAACCCTGCACCTTGTGTTTGTAAGGCAAACACCTTAACCATTAGGCCACCCTCCCAACCATATCGAGTATGATTACAGAAAGCATGTCAATAGCTGTCATTATTCAGCCCACCCATCTTTGATGTAGTTGGCAGAGACTTAGGACATGAGTGATGTGCACATCAAAGTTCCAGTAAGAAGAAATGTGTCATTTCCAAATGCGAAGATAGCCACTTGGTATCCTATATATCTTGTTCAACTGGATGGAAGTATATGGTGCAAAGAGACAGCCAACACTTTTCCAGATTCAAATAATAATGGCAGTAACAATATTAGCAGTAGAATTTTCCAGAGGCCAGCTGAAGATAGTTCTTGTATATTTCAGGTGTCATCTAGCTGAATTCTATAAGAGTTTTTTTAGATATTTACTGCTTCATGCACGGAATTGTATTTGGATGCCTCAGACACTAATGGAACAGATACCAATGATGCATGCAGTCCGTACATTTTTGACACCTGAAAGGGATGCTTGGCACAGTAGGTATATTTTATCATATCATATCATATCATATCATATTCCACAAACCTGTTACCAAGAACATACCTGTGCATATAAACCAGCAGAGACACAATTTGCACAATGGCAAGTGGTATTGACAGCAAGAGCTACATAATAATTTTGTGTGTGTGTGTGTGTGTGTGTGTGTGTGTGTGTGTGTGTGTGTGTGTGTGTGTGTGTGTGTGTGTGTGTGTGTGTGTGTGTGTGTGTGTGTGTGTGTGTGTGTGTGTGTTTATATGTGTGTGTGTGTGTGTATACACAATCCTACTCAACCATATATCACTGACATTAGACACTTGTGTTTTCTACCAATCTTTTGAAAGTGTCTAATTTATCATAAAAAAATCATCATGTTTAACTCCCAAGCAGTGCCTGATATCACCTTAAACCATACATGCAGATCTGTCTTTAGATATGCAAAACAGTGACAGGATGATGTTGTGAAAACTCTGTGATGGATTGCACAAATGCAAATGCAGTAATCCACCACATATATGGAGAGGTATGAATACTAAGATCATAACACTTCTGACATATTCACCAATATATATGTGAGCAGCAATTAAATGTTATGTTTAATGTGACTGCAACAAGTTACACTAGAGTTTAGAGTTTTCATATCATCATCTCTCATACAACATCAAACCAAACACTTCACATATGCCAAGTCTGTAATTTACAGATGGACAGACTGTCTCATCTTGCTCTGACCATGCAACATGGTTCTTAATAACTACTGCTTAGTGTTATGTCATATAAGCCCTGCCATATCAGCATCACATGGGATATCTCTGAGGGCTTGTGAAGAACAAGTTGCTCTTACCCAACATGCACATCCTTGAGTGTCATCAGAAACAATTTTATACAGTCTTGGAGGAGAGTTCCTTTCAGATAGTGATCTCCCATGAGGGACTGAGAAGGGTTTTCATTACATGTTGATGGACATTGCATCTGATGTCATACACAGTGATGTACCCCTCCAAGCTGGACTCTGCCAAGTTTCAGACTGAAGCTACTGTTGTTGCATCATGGCAGACTATAGTTGCTCCAACTCAAAGATAGTACTATTAAAAGTATGGGCAAAATAACTGGTGCTAGGCTGACATAACTGTTGGGCTACATCAGACACATGCCTTGACGTGTTTGCATTTTGTTATTTTCCATGCACCAAGCCTAATTTAGCAGATGTTGCATTGTTCCTAGTATTCACAGTACTCCAGCTGTCCAGTCCTGTGATTCTATACTTGTCTGGCATAAATACGCATGCTATGTAACAGCTTCACTAGTGCCAATAATCACACGAGCTACAGCTGGACAACTAGAATGCTGTTCCCACCATGGTGAGGCCACCATATGTCCACCTGTAGTTTGTCATGGTGCAGACAGTACATTCAGTGTCATATCAGCATTCTCTGAATCAGATCATGAGCCAATGTATCATGGGCTAGGTCCATCAGAGTGACACCAGCTCTGAACTTCTGAAATGCATGTCCCCATGGTTTACACACCAGACTCTTCTGTAGATGACATATCACCTCAGTATGTGAGGCATGTACATCCTCTCATGCCTGCAAGGATCCCAAAATATACATCTGCATCTCAGTAGCTGTATCAAAAACTACTCTGCTATCATGTCTATTAACATCAGAAGTCTGTGCAGCTGCAACAGATTCAGTCATGATGGTAGCACCAGTAGCACCATTTACCCTGTAGGCAGGAAACTCTCAAAACCACAGCTTCTATGACCAGGAGGCTCATCATCCCACTGTGCAGCACTAGCAGTAGACATGGCACCTATAAAAAGCCATCATGTTAGCTGTAATTGCTCCCTGCCCCCCCCCAAAAAAAAGAAAGAAATAATAAAGAAACAGAGCAGTATACCTAACTGAACATTTTGTATTGCTTAGAAGTGCTGAGTGGTACTTTGTTGCCTTGCCCAGCTGAAGGTTGCATGGCAGAGTCTAAGACTGTCCACGCTATAACAAAATATAAAATAAGCACTGACTTGAACTGCAAGGTGCTTCCAGGCAAGGCACCAGGAATTCTTATTGCATACATCAGGTGGACTTGTGCCAGCAAAGCTTTGTCATCACTGGTGACCTGCATACCCGGTGGTACTAATGTACCATCATCCCACAACAAACAGATTTCTTGAGTTTTCCTCTCAGCAATGTCTTTCGGGTCTTTTTTTATAAAATTTTACTACATATTATTCAAAATATATAGCTATCTAATACATCACACAATTTTACAATTTCAAGATTTATAGAAGCTTTCTCTAAGAAAATAGTATTTAAACTGCTTACTGTCCAGCAATGAAGACATATCCTTTTTTGCTCTCCACTTACCACTCATATCTTCTATATGCTTTACTATCAAAAGGCTGAGCATTCATTTGTCAAAAATGCAGGACCTTTATGTAAAAACATCAAAATCTACCCATACCAAAATGTACAATATTGAATCTTGGACTTGCTGTACCCGCAGAACCTATGGGAGTGCTTTTTTTTTTTTGTGTGTGCACTTGAGTAGGATGTTTTACTATTCTGTACAATTTCAGGGTTGTACTTGATTGCTGTTGTGGAGTTCAAAGTTTCTGTCTCAAGATCCTGCATTTTTGATATATGAATGTCAGACTATTGACAGCAAACCCTTATATACTTATATGATACATGCCCAGCAATAATTGTCTTTTCACTTTCCAAATGACTTAGTCATTTGCTGCTACTCCCCCCCCCCCGTTTCTTTTAATTCAAAACCACTCTTACTTTTTGTCCTGTCATATTCATTACTCTTTGCTCCTTGTAACTACTGTCCATATTCTTGTCATTTCTTTTAATATCTCTTGGTTTTCCACAGCATAACCAAATCATTGCCGGCCAGTTTGTCATTACCGTCAGTCATCAGAATTAATTTCCTCCTAGCAGCAATTCCTGTGCAATTCACCTTTCCACACCAGCTGTTATCATTAAAACTACTACTTTGCTCCATCAACCATCTTATTCTCTCTCTGCCTCTATCCCACATAAACAGAAAGCTCATGATTGTTTCATTCCTTACCATCTATTATCATACCTCTCAACTGTACAGATTTTCGCAGAATGTCCAGATTTTTGCCTCATATTTTTGGTCCGTTTTTTCATAAAATTGTGGTTTTCTGGCAATAATGACAGACTTTTGAGTTTCAGACTTCATACAATTCCGAAAAGTCATGGTAATGTAAAACCTGCTATTCTATCAACTTTCTAAGTTTGCAAGAGCAATATTTAAAATCTGTCTCTATTTTTGGTCTTTGTCCCACTTTTATTTATGGCTTTGTCCAGATTTCTTGCTCTATGAGGTTAAGAGGTATGTACACTACATTCCATCCTTCAATGGCCTTAACCCAAACCTCTGTGCTTCCTTATACTCCAACCACATGTGAAATTGATCTGTTTCTATTTGCTCACATCTCCAATAGGTATCATCTGGCCAGCACCCTTTCCATTGTTCTCTCACTGGAATCTTCTACCAGCTATGCAAAAATGTGTGGTGCATCTTTCACTGGACAACAGACCACCTCTCTTTTAAACATCCTCTGTGTCTTTTCCCAAAAATACTCCTCTCCCATTTTTTCTCTTTCCTTATCCATCATCCTTTTAACTGTTCTTTCACACATTCTATTTTTAACTACCCTAATGATCTTCCTTCTGTATCCTGTAACTACTTCTTCTTCTCTCTCATACTTCCCCTCTTTACCAGAATCACTGCTATCAGCTTCCTCCCATTCTGCAAGCACTCCCTGCTTCTACCCTGTCTGCTCATACTTCAACCTAACAGGAGATACCCTTCTACTCTGTTTTTAATTTTTTCTGCCTTTCACAATTTCATCTCCTGGAATTGAGTTTTCTCAACTCCTTCCTTTGCTAACCTACTCAAAATGTATTCTTTTTTATTGGGTCCCTTTTTCCCAGTATTGCAGTTAGTCACCTTAATTACCTTACTCACCCTTTACGTCTTTTTACCACAGACTTTTACATCTTGGAAACATCTCAGCATTCTTTACTCATTTGACCATGTTAACAAGCAATAATGATATTTTTCTATAATTTTAGTCCACCTCCACTGTCTTGATTTCCTCAGTATCTCATCAAGATGAAACCCTCTGCCTATAGGGCATTTGTCAGTGCCCCTGTGAAGTTTCCCTTCATCTCTTCCCACTCCCTTCAGTAAAAGCATGTAAGGTGAGACACCGATTTTCATATTAAGAAAATATATTAGATGCAAAAGCAACTTTTATAATACCGATTTCTTAAAAAGTAAAATAAAGCCATATAAAATCATCACTTTCAAATTTTTAATTTATTTTATCTGAGTGACAATTTTATGTCTTTCTTTTAATATTATAGTGTGTCTTTTTATACCTGCAATTGTTTTATAATACTATCACTCACAGCTCTGTCTAAGTTTTCACAGAATGCCCAGACTTTTGACTCATATTTTTGGTTCGTTTCTTATAAAATTGTAGTTTTCTGGCAAATCACTAGCAAATCATTAAAGGCTGAAGTCAGAAAATAATAGCAAACATTTAGGTTTCAGATTTCATCTTTCTATGTTTGTAAGAGCAATATTTAAAAAGTGTACCTATTTTGGGGCCTTTGCCCCATCATTATTTGTTACTTTGTACAGATTTCTTGCTCAAAGAATTTGAGAGGTATGCTATCACTACTAGAAAAACAATACAGTAACCAATCTAATGTATCCACAAATCAGATTTAACCTATCAAAACAGATAATGATGTAATGATTTACCAACAGCAAATTCTTATTTATCAACACCAAATTAAAATGCAGCCAAACACCACCTCACTGTAAAACAGCCCACCAATCCTGAACCATAAGGAAGGGGAGGAACAGCTGTCACATCAGTCAGAATGCATGTAAAGGAAAGGACATATATGTAGGAAGGGAAGACACCTGTGGTGGACTATGTAATTCAAATGACTATGTAAGAAATATGATAAATAATATGGAGACAATATGAAAAACAATGGAACCTTTATTAATAGGTTGCATTTGTATTTAAAGAAAAAATTAATACTGAACTTGAATATACTAGAAAACTAGTTAAAAAAGGTCTGGTAAAACCACCAGAGAAGTGTAGTATACCACAAATGAAGTTTGCACTGGAATACAAATTTTGTTGACTTCATAAACCAGTTAAATAATAATAATAAAAAAAGCATACCAATCCTACACAAGATTCAATGCAATAAATTCAATGACTGCATGAAAAAAATAATCATTTACTCATTCAAGCTACATTATGTAGTTATGCAACATGCCTTTGCCTTTCTATATCATGTCTAGATAATGCACAAAATGAATGCATTCCAAAGCCTTTTATTGGTGAACCAATATTCTAATGATATTTTTAAAAAAAGTGTGTTGCATGCATGCATAAGCAGTGAGAGTAATGTATCATTCTTTTCATGAAGCATTCCTGTTTTCAATCACATGAAGTATACTCTCTGGGTTTAATATGGTTCACAACACCCAGGTATGTACAAATTTGAAAAGCAAGACATAACCACTTTACAGCTACAATTAGGATAGGGTAAATAAGGTTTATTCCTTTGTGCAAGCAGTTAGAGGGCATGATCATAAGCTGCTGATGAAGTACAAGTGCACTACCTACATTCATTTAAGCACATAAGAAGCCAGGTGGTATGACTCTTTGGGTTGAGAGGGAGGCAACGATCTGAAGAACTGCCCAGGGCAGGGTGCCAGATGACCTAACTGTATATCTGAATCACATGATGCACCAAATGAGTCATATTCTGAGAGGTGTCAGAGTAAGACACTGATATTACAGAAGTATACAGATACAGACTGACAAAATAAGTATCCAATCCTGGATGACCATATCTGTAGGGAGGATGTGACAGATGAGACTGCTGCCTCAGGTGCCAAGTTGCAGGAGGTAATAAAAAATTTACATTTCTTATTTTTATTTTAACTTTTTCTTAATTATTTGTATACATGTGAGGAAGCATATCCCTGTCTCATAATCTATCAATTTTCTTTCTCTGTCTCTGTGTCTCTCTCTGTCTCACACACAGACACTGATATGGAGTAAGAGTAAGAGAGACAGGCAGACAGACAGGCAGAAGGACAGAGAGAGTGACATAGAAAGGGAAAGAGTTGAAAGGTTATAGCAAGTGGGTCAGGAATTCTCTTCTATATTACTTTTCTATCACTATAAAATGTATTCCCCATTAGCATATTCAAATGAAAAAAAATAAATAAATAACACGAATACATCACATCTTTTCAGAGTCAAATTACTGCATCTATGAGTCAAGCAAAGAATGTTATATGTTTTACAAATGTGACACCTGAGGCATTTCCTGCTGACATTGTTTCACTTTTTGTCGTATCTTTTTATACGTTGTAGTAGTACAATGTTATGTCACAGCACCAGCTGGAGAAGTACAGTTTGGCTATTTTAGATTGGAGAATGGGAAAACTGCACATCAACACTCTGACTGGAGAGAGAACATTCTTCAGCAGGGTATTAATGTACAAGTAATGCCTGCTGACAAACGAGTCTTCCACTTCACAATAGCATATCAAGCTGCTGTGGAGCTCGGATTGCAAAAGAAACTAAAGGCCACCATTGTTTTACACTAACAAAGCAGCAGTTTTGCTGTTTAGCGAGCATAAAATGTAAAACAAAAAAAAAGGAGAGAGAGAGAGAGAGAGAGTGTGCGTGTGTGTGTGTGTGTGTGTGTGTGTGTGTGTGTGTGTGTGTGTGTGTGTGTGTGTGTGTGTGTGTGTGTGTGTGTGTGTGTGTGTGTGTGTGTGTGAGAGACAGAGAGTGAGAGAGAAAGCAAGAGTGATGTGTGACTGAATGCATGTATGAAAGTAGATGAGACTGTGTGTGTGTGAGATCGAGAGAGAGCGAGAGCGATCTTGTGTGAGTGAATGTTTGTATGAAAACAGAGGAGCCTGTGTGTGTGAGAGATTGAGAGTTAGAGCGATCTTGTGTGAGTGAATGCGTGTATGAAAGTACCAGAGACTGTGTTTGTGTGTGTGTGTGTGTGTGTGTGTGTGTGTGTGTGTGTGTGTGTGTGTGTGTGTGTGTGTGTGTGTGTGTGAAAGCAAAAGAAATGGTGTACTTGTGTGTGAGGGAGAAAATGGGATCTATGTAAAACTGTTGTGTTTTACTTGGTCAGTATCTTTTAAGCACTATATTATTTTTTATATATGTTTGATGCTTCCTCCCAACACCATTAACGTATACTACAGCAAGTCTGAAACATTTGGCGGAAAAACTATTTTGCATTAAAAATATATGAAAAAAATAATATAGTACTTAAAAAAATAAATAAGCAAGTAAAACACAACAATTTTACAGACAGCCCATTCTCTAAACACAATAATGCCCTCCAGGGTGTGTACTAATGTGCAATTAATGCACTTCAGAGGTGTAGAGGCCCTCCACCTGTGGTGTCAGGCCTCCTAACACCCCTGGGTGGGTGTTAATTACACATTAACACACATTCTGTCATGCATTACTGCTTGCATATCACATAATACCACAGAACAGTGCTATGTTGCCAATGTTTGTTATACTTTATACAATGCAAAGGAGAATGTCACAGCTCCCATGAGAAAAGGACTACAGTGCCAAATACTGATTTCCATAACCGTTCAAAAATACTGCATATTACTTTTATGCTGCTATAAAGTGCAGTGCAAAATGTGAGAGTCATAGATGAGACCCAGCATTCCATGATAAACCTCCAGGCAGGGAAGTGCAGCTCATATATTTCAGAGCATTTTTATTACCACAACTAGCCTTACTATGGGGGGAGGGATTTCTGGAGACAGCAAGGGACTAGGGTGCACAATGAGTATGTTGCCTGCACACTGAATCCCCTGCCTAAAGCTTAGATATTAACATCCACATTTAAACATGTTCTTTAATATACATTACAATAAGATGAAAGAAAACTCGCCAAAATCCACATCCTCTCAGTTTGTTGTAGGGGTGGTGCTTCTTTGTAGACCACAAACTAAAAATGGAAAATATATTTATGGCATGGGTGTCCCTGTCAGATGGATATGCTACAACTGCTATTTAGGAAGTAGTAAATTAAGCCTTGAATGCTGAAATTGACACCCCTTTCTGAAGGATATAATGCTAGTTGCCAGAACTTTGCTATGCTTTCCTTTTATAGCCCTGCTGAATGATGCCATTTGTTGTTTACATTCCTGTGAGACAGAATGATAGCTGCCTTAACACTGATGTACATTCCTTTCCATGCCCACCTGTGAAATGTTGCATCCAGCTCAGACTTGCAGGAGAGTTTATCCACATACCGTTCTCTGTTCATTTTTATTCTATCCAGAGAAGGTGGAGTCAGTGCTAGGCATGGATGTGGATCAATGAGTTACAGGGACATAGTCTGTATACAGTCAATCAGGGGATCAAACTTTCTGTCCAATATATCCCCAACAAGTTCTGCCAGCTCCTGACAGGTGACAAAAGTGTTACCTCTACTTGCACTGCCACCGGCGGGTACTAGCGTACTGAGCTTCAGTGCAGGGCCACCTGCTGCAGGAGGTAAAAGTAGGGTGAGAAGTGTGGAGGTAACTCTGGCAGGCTGGGATCCAGATGAGCTAGGTCCCTGTGGTGATGGTGATGCTGCTGTCCCCTGTGGGAGGGCAACATGCCATGCCAGTTTGGTTGGTCCAGGTTGCTGTACTGCTGCACATAATAGTAAAAGAAATGGAGCTACATAAAAAAAGAAATAAAAGAGAATACGGACAAAGAGAGCAGAAGAAGAGGCATACAAAAACAATGAACTTGCACTCTTCACTATTTCTTCATACTTATAATACAGTGAAGGAAAATAAGCTTTTAATTCTAGGACTTATACAATTATTTCAACATTTTAAATATTCTACTTAAAGTTGTGTTAGTTTAACTATTTTAACATTAAAATTATGGCAAGACAACAGGAATTACTTTTTTTTTGTGGGGGGGTTTGAACCCACAGTCATCCTAGCAATCTCAGTGCACATACACTTAACATTATGAGCCATTTTTTTCAGGGGATGGTATGCAGAAGCAAAATTGCTCAGTCATCATAATTCCAGTAAGGAATGCCAGTACTGACAGATAACGTCCTGCTGTATAAATGTTATTTACCATTATTTTTGAGTGCCACCTGTCACTATGCAAAGAAAGACATCTTTCACAACAATGGATATAGTTACCTATGCACTCTGTTATGTGCACTATTTTGTCCCTGTACATCTCCCTGTTCCTTTTAATCTCTGCAGGGGCTGGGGCTAAGGAAAGAGCAGACTGATAAGGTGTATGGTGCCATCCATTGGCAAGATGTTTGGACAGGTAACTGATAATATATTTACTGTACTGAGGTGGTCTTGCCTTAATTTCATCCTCCTCTCAGCCAAGGAGGTCAGGCATGTGGTGTCTCAAGTCGCTATAGTGGTGACAGCACTGTCCCCTTATCCATTAGATGCCAGTGGCATGGGTAACAGCCTTAGCCAAACTATTACAGTCATTAGCCATATACGGTGATTAAGTATAGCCCTCCTGCAAGAGGTGGTAGCTGTATAGCTTGTTGAAGATGTCCAAAAATATCTCAGACTCCCCTTCTTACCACCCCTGTGCTATAAAAGTAGCACTACTCTCTGTATTTCAAGCCATAACATTTTCACCTTGAAAGAACTCAAGAATGGTGGCAGGAAATTAATTCCCAAATGCCCAAATGACTTCTTGCATGTTTTAGCCTCCCCTACAATGATGGTCACTGACAGGCACCTCATCTGTGCCATAGAAGGCAAAGTAAAAATCATAGGTACTGCATTATTATGGGAGAAATGGCACTTTTAGATGGTAAATATGGCAGTCCACCATCCTTCTGTTTGCTGCTGAGAATAAATGCTCAATGCTGACCCCATCTTCAGATGGTTAAAGATAGCATGACCACTAATCTCAACCTTCCATCTATAAACTCTGGAACACAACCTCTCACACAAATATTGAATAAATGGGCAACTTCTGGATCACTAACAGCTTAACAATGGGTCTGTCTAGAAAGCTCACAGTATGATTAACATGTGTGACATGTTAAACATATAAAAAGTTGTTTTGATGAATTCAAATTATGCATTGTAATTTACCATGAATACCAGGTGAAAATTCATAGGTTCATAGAAGGTTATTAGACTAATGGCCCTAGAGCTCTTACAAGCCTAGCCATATTTATCCCAAGTTGCCCCAATTGTCAGTGGCTAGGTGAGTGAAGTTCACAAAGGTATGTGTCTATGGTAGCTAATACTGACTTCCTCTGTCAAGGAGAGATATGGGCGCCACCACAGGAGTAAATTTGAATCACCCATCCATTGATCTAGGTTGCATTTGAAGAGTGTCAGAGAGGGGCTTTGTTTTACATGAATTGGAAGCTTGTTCCAGTGAAGTGGCAGTCTCTATGAGATGTATCTGTCTGTCCAACATAACCTGCTCATGTCAAAGGCTAGGTTAAGATTCCTGGAATGACAAACCTTTGTGAAGTTTGATTTATAAATGTGTAGCACTTCCATCAGGGCCGGATCAGAGACTGCCCTGTAAGCCAGGCACAGGTCACCCCTTAGCAACCTGAAGGAGACAGAATACAGTGACAGGGCTTTCAGTCCTTCCATGCAAGACTTGTTTTGTGTACCCTGTTATTTCTTGATGAGAAACCTCTGTGGCCTCGCAAATTGTTGCATGTGTCTGGTGAGGTACATGCAAAAGCAAGCACTGTGCTCAATTACTGGTCTAACGAAGGCCAAGTATAATGGAATCATAATATCCTTAGATCCAGATGAAATGCCTTTAGTTATAAGATATGCCACATAGATTTCCTTACTACTGTGGATACATGGTGGTTAAAGTTTAGATTGCTATCAACCTGAATACCCAGATCACATACCACTGGGTCTACACTTGGAGGGGGGTGTTGTGGGGGTGGTGCTGTCTATAATGTAATTAGCAGGGATGTCTTACAAAATAATAATGCATTTTCACTTAGCTTTAATCTGTGGCTTTAGCATCAGTCATTTGCCTGCGTTAACTCTTTCTGCAGTATATTAACATCATTGGGGGACTTAGCGATTGCTCCCAATTAGCAATCATCAGTGAACTTGGTCAGGCTATCTAAGTTTGCCTGAAATTCTGAGACATATATTCCAAACAATAAGGAGCCCAGCCCGGAACCATGTGGTACGCCACTGGTGATTGGTCTTTGCTAGAGGTGAAGTCATCCACTTTGAATGTATGTGTCCTGTCAGTGAACCAGTTGGTTACCCATCTAGTAATGTAAGGGTTACTTCCCACTTAAGAGAGTTTCTCTATAATATATGAGTGGGGATTGTATCAAATGTCTTGGCTAGGCCAAGGTAGTCAGTATGCACAGTCTTTCCCATATGCAGGGCTTTAGTGGATAGCAGATTTCTTACAAATAGACCACATGAAGTTAGGGTGGGGGAATCCACCTCCAGCAAGAGGCTTGTTGCTAGTGATGTCCCACAGGGCTCAGTACTGGGACCTCTCCTGTTTAGAATATACTTCTTTGAAGTCAAGGCAAATACAGAGGGCTTTTTGCTGACCAGATCTGCTGACGACTGTAAGCTGGGTGCAATTGTTGAATCCCCCAAAAATGTAGATACCCTCCAGCAGGATCTAATACAGGAAAAATAACTGGTGCCAGAACCATGACTTAAAAATCAATGCAAAAAATGTATAATTATACCATTTGGAAAGATGATTACCCTTGCAAATTACAACATTACTAACACACCCCTAAGAGCAGACCGAGTGGTAAGAGACTAAGCAACTCAGGTTGACAGTAACCTGCACTTTGATCATCATGGGTCAATGGTAGTGAGACAGTCCTACTTTGTGGTGCAACTTATAAATAAGGACACTGCATAAAGATCTAAGGAGATCATAGTCCCATTATACTCAGCCCTCATTAGACCAATAATGAAGTACAATGCACCCTTAAGCTTGTACCTGACCAGGTATTTGCAACAACTGGAGCCACCACAGAGGTTCTTCAATAAAAGAACTGAGGGTGTAAATCATATGCCCTTTGTGGACTACCTCAAACCACTGTCCTTGTACATGGCCTCTTGCAGACTAGTAAAGGGCAATCTATGCCTAATCTATAAGGTATTCTCCGATCGAACCCTGATAGATCTGCTACACATTCACAAAACAAGCAGCGCTAGAATTACCCAATCTGAATTACTAAACCTTGTCTATGTTGTAAACAAAACATGTTATAGAGAAAGCTACGCGTCTCAGAGATCACCCCATCTCTGGAACAGACTACCCATCCATATGAAACAGAGCTCTTGCCTAAGCCTATTCAACTATAGTTTGGACCAATGGAAGGGAAACTACCCCTGGCTTGTCATCCATGGCACTTAAGAACAGGGACATTTTCTAGATACCCTAAGGCACAGCCATACACCAAATTCATTTTAGCCCAAGGGCATTGATAATTAGGAAAACTGGGGCATGAGCTGCTTAGCTGGGTGTGATGGATTCTACAACCATCTGGAAATACAAAGCTGATATAAGTATACTGTTTTGCACTTGTTTTGTTTCAATGATAGCTAATAAAACTGTACTACATTTATTTATTTGTTTCACTGAATATTGATTGACTATTGGTGGGCTCTCTCTCCGAAGTCGTTTCTCAGGGCTAGTTCAGCACTAGTGGGGGTTGTTTTACATTCTGTGAATATCTGTGATTATCTGATTGCCTGGTGCTCTATCTTTTATTTTATGCTACTGATATAGTTACATTTCTGTGTATTTGTGCTCAGTAGCAGAGCTGTTTAGCTACCTGTGATGGATTCTACAACCTTTTGGACATACAAAGCTGATATAAGTACGTTATTTTGCACTTGTTCTGTTTCAGTGATAATTAACAAAACTGTACTGCATTTATTTATTTGTTTCATTGAATAGTGATTGAATATTGGTGGTCTCTGTCTGCAGTTAGTTTTCCCACCCTCCTGCTCATGTGTTGTTGTAGTCTTAAACTTAATGGCTTTGAAACTGCCCATCCCTGCTGTAAATGTTTCTTTGGACACTCCTCCCAGACCCTATCATTTGCTCATTCAACTGAGTACAATGATATAATTCAGGAAGGAATAGTCACCCCCTTGCTTCTTTGATTTTAGACACTCCTACCAGTCCAGTCTCGTCTGCTCTGTCTGCTGTGTACAGAGAGAACATTTGGGAAGGCCAACAACCTTAGTTTTTTTAATTTTGAATTATCTTTCATTTCCTCCTTCTCCACTTAATAAAAAACACTTTATTTAGCTGCTCTTATGGTAACTGTTCTATCTACATTATTACCTTATTTTACTTTGTTGTTTGCTCTTAAGTATTCAAGTGCTCTTATTCTGCTGCACTTATTACTGCTTATTATTAGCCTGATTAAAGTTATCTGCTATTCTACGCATTTTGGTTTTGGTTTTAGCACTTGTGCTTCAGGCCACTTATTTTACTTTCTAGGAGGTTTTGTGATCTACACTCTTGTGGACTAACCCTTATCAAAACCCTCTCTCCATAAGTCTGCTATGTATCCAGTACACTATGTCTAGACAATTCCGATCAGTTTCATCTGCCAGCCTGGTCGACATGGGCATACTGAGACAGTGTAGCAACTGCCTCATGTTCACTGACAGCCCTCTTCTCCTAACACATAACTCTTCTACTTGTGAGAAATGCATCTACATCCGTAACCTGGAATCCATGGTCTCACGTGCCACAGTCAGTACTCCTGACAATGAGGAGATTGCTAGCACAAACACCACACCACCCACATCACATAGCCAAGCACAACACACACCCACCTATGCAGAGGTCCTCAATAAAAACTTACCTAAACAACAGAGACCTCCAAAACACACTCACAAACATTCCACACACAACATCAAACACATCACAAACAGGAGACAGCACACCAGTGTCTCACAAACACAGCCCATAAGGCATAACAATAAATCAAATATACTAGTTATTGGTGCCTCAGTTGTGAAACACACTGATGTCTCCTCACCAGGCTCAACAAGGAGAAGGTCACGGTCAGTTGTCTGTCAGGTGCGAGAATCTGGTACATCACACATACACTTAAGTTTCTCCACAACAGGTACAAATATGACTCTGTCGTTCTCCATGTTGGTGTGAATGACTTGAGATGCACCTCCCTTTACTATATGAAGAGAGATATGATTGAGCTGTCAGAGTATATGTCCCAGGCAGGTATGACCCTACCCCTAAGCAGCATCCTACCTTCACCAAGAATGATATCACAATATCAACAAAAAATAATTGACTTCAACAATTGGCTTAATTTCTGGTGTCTTTCCAAGGGGACCCGGTATCTGTCTGTCTGGAAAGACATGGTTGACAGTCCTCGATGCTTTGCCAGAGATGGCCTCCACTTGTCACTACCGGGATTACGGATCCTGGCAAAGGCTCTTGCCTTCCCTATTGTGCCCTTTTTTAGGCTATGTCCCAAAGACAAATCTGTCAAAAAGCAAATTAAATGTCATAATGCTTAACGCAAGGAGCCTTAACCTGAAAATGCACTCCCTGCAGGGTCTCCTTGACCTGGAAGATGATGATGCCTATGCAGTCATGGAAACTTGGTTCATAACTGCAGAGAGCACCTCTGCCTTACCAGGCTATACCTCATTCCACACATTCCGACCCTAAAATGAAGTTGGGAAGACTAAGGGTGGTGGAGACTCTATCTTCCTTAAGGACAGGCACACCTCCAGACTGGTTTTCCAGGATGATGCACTGGAATTGCTCCAGGTGCAGCTGACAGTTGGCAAGACACCCATCCAAGTTATAGCCAATTATAGAGCCCCCATCCATGACTCAGGGCACCCATTCCTCCTACCTGGACCTACTTGACTCTATCAAGGTATCCCTTAACACCCTGATCCTTGGTGACTTCAACTACCCCATCATATAAGGGGTGAACTATTCCTGCACTAATGTACTCACCCAGTGATTCCTTGACTTCATCAATTCCAATGCACAAGACCAGATTGTTTCATCCCCCACAAGAAAGATAACATTCTGGACTTGGTTCTCATAACATGGGTGACCACTGCACTACTCCCATAGTATGTACTTCCCTGGTGAGATCAGATCATTGGTCTGTTTCATTTGAAGTTTCTATCCCACACAACCCTCCCACCCCCACCCCCCGCCAGCGGTAACCAGGCTAAAAGTCTTCTCAAAATCTGACTACAACCTCCTAAGGCAGGGTATTAGTAGCTTCACACCATCACCACTCTCAGAGGATGCAGATAACTATTCTGAACAGTACCCCAATGTAGTATACAAGCACGTGTACAACTGCATGGACTCCGCCCTACCCAACAGGACTAAAACCTGCCCCTCAGAAAAACAGAAGCATGTCTGGTGGACATCCTCTATCAACAGGCTTTACAGCAAAAGGAAGAAACTGTTGTCCAAGGGTAAAAAGGAACAAATTTCAAATTGGAAAAACTCCGTCCTCAGCCCCAACAAGAAAATTAGGTCACAAGTGAAAACCTCCAAAGCCAGTTATGAATTTAAACTAGCCTCCAAATCAAAGGGAAACCACAAATCCTTCTTCAGTTACATCGGAAACCTCCATGGCAAAGCCCAGGTTTGTTCTGAATTACTACTTAATGGTACCACTTACACTGATCCTGTTGACTTAGCCAACCTGCTAGCAGATAGGTTCAGCCCAAACTTCACTCCCCTATACCCCTCCAAAGGCCCATTCGACATCCCCGGTACTTGTCCCACACCTCACATCTCCATAGATCAAGTGTTAAAGGCCCTATCCAAGGCAAAAACACAACTTGCATGGGACCTGATATTATTCCAGAGTGTATTCTGCACCATCTCCAGCAAGAATTAGATTCATCATTGAGCACCCTATTCAGCCACTGCCTAAGTACAGGCCTTATTCCAGCAGAGTGGAGAACTGCCATTTTCATTCCCTTGCACAAAGGTCATGCCACTACTGACCCTGGAAACTATCCTCCCTTTAGCTTGACAAGTCCGATCTGTAAAGTCATGGAGCATATTATGGATCTCATAAACAAGGACATAGAAAATTTCCATGCACTTTACCCCACCCAGTTCAGATTCATCAAGGGCAGATCTTGCCTGTTGAACCTTGTTGACATCTTTGAGAATGTCACCAAGGCCTTACATGATTACCTTGACTTGGCCAAGTCCTTTGACACAATCCCCCACTTGAGCATCATCAAAAAGCTAACACAACTTGGCTTAAATCCCAGTCTCATCAGGTGGGTGCCAAATGGCTCACATATAGGACTCACAATGTCAAAATAGGTGCCTCCACCTCCGACAGCAGACCTGTCACTAGTGGTGTTCCCCAGTGATCTGTCCTGGAATCCCTACTGTTTGGCATCTACTTCTCAGAAGTCCAAGCAAAGACAAAAGGTCTGTGGCTGACCAAGTTTTCAGATGACTGTCAGCTGGGTGCCATTATTGACTCTCCAAATGATATTAACATACTCCAAGAGGGTCTCAGAACAACAAATGACTGGTGCCAAAGTCATGGCCTTAAGTTAAACTAAAAAAAAAATGTATTATCATACCATTCAGCAAAAATACAGCCCCAACTGATTATCACATCAACAGCAACCCCATAAGCACACAACCTGTGGTGAGACACCTGGGTACTCAGGTTGACAACAATCTCACATTTGACCATCATGTAGCAACAGTGGTCAGAAAAGTCTTTTACTTGGTTCATCTCATAAGTAAAGAGATTACATCCAGGAAAAAAAAGGAGGTTATTACCTCTCTGTACTCCTTCCTCATTAGGTCAACAATTGAGTATAACTCCCCGTTTGGTATGTAACTCTCCAAATGCCTGCACCAACTGGAAAGGCCACAGAAATACCTCACAAAGAGAATCCATGACCTCCAACCCCTGTCCTATTTGGACAGGCTCACATCATTATCACTCTACTTAGTATCATACAGATTGCTCGGAGGTGATCTGTGTCTCACCTACAAGACAATATCGGACCCTGCCCTACTAGAGATGCTCCATATCTATAAGTCTAATTCCTCATGCATTGCCCACTCAAAAGTTCTAAATCTAATATGTGAGATCAATAAAACCTGCTGGAGAGAAAGGTTTGTCTCCCAGAGGCTTCCTCATCTCTGGAATAGACTTCCCATACATTTCAAACAGAGCACCTCGCTGAACCTCTTCAAGCAAAACCTTAATGAGTGGATGGGAAACCACAAATTTGTCCCAGTGGTTCCACCTGTGTCCCTCATTGACAGGAGTGACAGGCGCTGACAGAGATTTATTTTTTGGGGTAAACTCTTGGCTAGGGTTAAAAAGGCTCTAGAGACATTAGCCTAATAAACTCCTATGATGCTATGATCGTATGCGGATAAGCACATCAGTCTGTATTGTATGCGCACCTTCATATAATCCATGTGTTCCCTGTGTGCTACAGCTATGTGTTCCTAAAGCATACCTGGAGGTTGTAACACACAGACCTACTTATCTATGAGCAGTCATTGTATACCTGTAGTACAGTATCACTATCTCCCCATCCAAAAAAAAGGTAATGTGCAGATGGCGTGTCAGTCTTGCAATTGTTTATGCCATGCGATGGCAGACACCAACAGTGTTTATCTAACTAAAGTCCATGTGATGAGTGACAGTAGTTAACCTTCCAGTTACCAGCCATTGTCAGCATAGCATTCCAACCATAGGTGACAGTTATGACTACATATAGAGAGAAGTGCAGTGGATGTAGAAGCAGACAAAATCATTTAAGGATAAATTCAGTTTTTTGACACTGCAGATACCTCCCTAAGTTGGATGAGGTTGTACATTTCAGTTGCAAACTGTTTTAAACAGGTCTATAGATACATGTATCTGTGGCTTACTGGAGTTTTGATGCAAACTGCAATGGCATTATCCTTTTGTGAAAGGATCACATAATCTGTAAGGCAGCTAGTATCAGGTGGCATACATAACTAGAAGAACAGTGTATCCTATAGTTGTGTCCACATGTACTCCATCATGCTGATATATCCAGTATTACTATGCATGTGAAAGATTGATCCCCCCCCCAAAAAAACATACAAAAAGAAATAAACCATTATCATTGTTGCACAGACATAATTTGAGGTATGTAAGTGAGATTAACCTGCTCAGGACCTACCTGTAATGAGGAGTTAGAGACCTGTACAAGGCCTCACACAAAAATATCATACACAACAGCCACCTGCACTACCATAGCTAAAACTGACAAAGCAGCTTATTTACAAAACATGCTGCAGAACTTTATTGTAGAAGTACTCATGGACTGTGACATGAAACAATAATAGCATACCTCTCAACTTTACAAATTTTAGCAGCACGTCTGGATTTTTACCTCATATTTCTGGTCTGTTTCTCATAAAATTGTGATTTTCTGGCAAGTCATTGGCAAATTATTGAGGACTGAATTCAAAAAATAATGACAGACATTCAAGATTCAGATGACATACCCTTCAGAAAATTGATGGTAATGCAAACTTTGTTATTCTATCATCTTTTTAAATTTGTAAGAGGAGTATTTAACATTGTCCCTGTTTTTGGTCCTTTACCCCCCCCCCCTTCCATTATTTATATCTTTGTCCAGATTTCTTGCTCTAAGAGGTTGACAGGTATGACTAATAGTACTCTACATAGATGGAGCTCCAACTTAAAACATCATCAAGCATTTCACTAAACACAATAACTATGCAACTGTAACCAAACTTTTTTGGAGGGAGGTAGCAATTAAGTATAACATCTGAAATTCACTTACCAAATGAACAATTGTAGCCTTTGAAAGTATGTTTCGAAACTAGTCACAAAAATCTTTGTGATTGCTAGGTTTTAATTTTCCACAGTATGATGATCATGGCAGTTAGTTAATTGGGCACTACCTGATGAATGTTACCGAGCAGATATTTCTGTGTGTTGTGGCTGTGGACCAAGTTAGAACAAGAGGTTCTCTCATTTTTGTGCAGTCACCTGACACTTGCAAAGTGCACTGAGCATGTATGGGCAGGACTATGACCCTTACAGTGATATAACAGAAACTGTATAACTTTTGTAGCTGATTGAGTCACTTAAGACCAAAACTGCTCTCACAGATAAGCAATGTGCATTTATTGCACCCATTTCATGCCAGCATTCACTCCTTAACACCATCCTGCCACTGGGACATTTTGTGTGCATCATTATAGTCACACTGTGACCGATCACACTACCAGTATCTCTTATGCTGTATGACAAATGCCAACAATGCAAAAGGGTATAAACATGAAATGCCTGTTGTAGTTGTCTAGAAATCAGCAGGGTGAATGGAAATGGCTATCATGGGTAGACACTGTATCAGAGGTTCTTGTTGGTGCATGAAGGAAAGTAAAATCTTCCTTTATCTGCTGCATAAGGTCCACCAAGAGATCCTGATTGAGGACTCGTATGTGGGTCTCCAACATTAAGTAAGTGCCGGGCAGAATTGTGTCAGAGCAGTGTCTTATGTCTATGGCATGCCCTGCTCTGGTGGGAAGTGCAAACACCACTAGTTTGACTTTGACCAGTGTTATCCTGATCTTCTTAACCAGTGGAAAAACAAGGCACCTGCAATATATTATACGTATCTGTCTAGTCTATATAACTAATCACTGTCAGATTAATAGATGTGTTTTTTGTAGCCATATAAGATAATCCTTTTTTTTCTTCTTATTTGTGAGGCTATAGAGGACAATACACTTCTGTACTGTAGAATAATAGAGAGACCTCCTAGGTTCAAAGGTGTACATTATTTCATTGCATTTGGTGAAGTAATTGCCTTCAGAGTGTCTTACTGCATTTATTATTTGCCATCAGGAGGCATAGGTGTGGCCCTGTACAGATAATAGTGCCTCTTTGTACAGGGTACATGTATAGCACATTTCATGATAGTCTAATTATGAGCATAGAGTTGTAGAGGTTATATGTATGCTTGAATTTTGCAATTTTTTGTAATATACATTACAGACTTAGTCAACAGAATAATTATAATAAGGGGAGAGATATACAGCATCACCATAATATAACTGCTGTCAATAGACATATCATTAGTCTTTCCCACAGGTTACACAGCACATCTGCCACATCATGACTGCCACCTGTATCCTCCCCTTTTCATCTAGTACATGCTAGCAAGCAGGCAAATCTATCGTACATACAGGCAGTTGCTAGAAGTGCACCAATATCTAGCTTTATTTCTGTAATAGTATACAGCCTTCCGATAGTCTGTGTCACATATTATGTACAGTATGTTGTCCTGTACATAGGTTTATAACTTGCTTTGTTGCTATTTTATTTAATAATTTATTTTCTGCTTCCTATTTTCTTTCTCCATTTTTGTTTGCATTTTGCTCAGCAGCTGCCATTGCAGTATCAGTCTAGGCCATCAAAAGGCCCAGCCATTCCTTGGGCATACCCCACCTGTAGTCTGGCCTGCCTATCCAGTGGTTGCAGTGGTGGTGCAGCCAGGAACAAACATATCCTGCCCCTAGTGCTACTTCACTGGCTGGGAGTGAGGAGAAAAGGCAGGAGATTTGATAGAATGGTGGCTAGAAGCACATGCACACCAACTAGAAAGTGTGCCCTTGTTGCAAGCAGAGTCACATTACTCTTTGTCCCTGCAATCACCACCATAAATGGGGCCCACTGAAGGGTGACATCATGGTGCTGTGTGACCTACACCTGGGTATTGCAGGCAGTGTAGTATAAAAGGCCAAACTCACCCTAACTCCTATATCTCTGTGTGACCCCCCACTTGAGTGTCAATGCCCTCCTGTGTTGGTATCCAATCTTCCTCATCATCAGTGTTATTTCTTTGTTTTTCTTTCTCTAAATCCATTGCCTCAAGTCCCTTAGTGTGCCAACATCAATCTATCATCCTTGTCCATGCTACACATTTATTTCCCATCTTTCTGACCCACTTCATCTTGCAATTTATCCAATCTTGCCAAGCACCAGTGTTATCTTTTTGCTTTACTTTCCTAAATCCATTGCCCCCAAAGCCTTAATGTTTCAACACTTCCCCTTGCAGTCCTTGTATATGCTAAATGTTTGCTTGTTTACCCTACTTTTGACCCTCTCCATATTACATTTTCTTTACCTTCCTTGGCATCTTTCCACAGCTTTCCTTAGAAAAGAATGGGTATGTGTCCCACAAAAAATTCCATCTATCCTTTCTCTTCCCACTTCCATTCTTACCTTGCCTTTTTTCCCTTGTACATGTTCCTCTGCTTCAGTAGGCCATGGTGGTGCAGCAGTTAGCATTGTCGCCTCACAGCAAGAGGTTCTCTCGTTCGATTCTCAGCTGGAGCACCTTCTGTGTAGAGTCTGCATGTCCTCCCCACAGTCAAATAATGTCTAAAGACATGCAGGTAGCTGCATGCGTGAATGGGTGTGCCTTCTTTGAAGGATGGATGTTGGGCTGGCAAGTTGGCACTGTAAAAGTCAACTGGCAATCATTAGTGGACCTGAGTTTCGCTGTTGTGACCCCTAACTGAGATAAGCCAAAAGACATGCATATGTTCCTCTGCTTGAAACCTGCTTTTCATATTGTCTTATACATACATATGTACAAAAGAAGTTTAAACATTGCAGCAGTGAGTCCTTTAAGATGGTGTGCTTGTCTTCATAGACTGTCATAAATTAGTGCATGTGCTAAGAAGTAAGCAGTTTCTGTGCTTGCTTGTTTTCTTCATCACACTCCTAGCCATAGCTGCCCAATTTCCTCCTTTACAGCAGGTCATGTCCACTGTATGAGTATGTTTTCTAATTATCAGCAACCTGTCCTGCAGATTTCCATGTAATTAATGAATAATTGACCATGTACAATATTGCACTATGACCTGTATCTCTGGGAGGCACATCATGCTCATACTAAGCATGTATAGGTTCATAGGTATGTACTAGGCTATCAGCCCTAGGGTCTATATAAGCCTAGCCAAATGAGGTTCCCAACCTTTCACCACCCAAGAAAATTACTTTCCTGTGCCCCTGTCAAGCAGTGCCACAGCAGTGATCTCCAGGGTGAATTTCCTGTTTCCCATCCAATTATCAAGATTTCTCTTAAAGAGGGCTAATAAGGAGCTCTGCTTGACATAAATGGGTAGCCTGTTCCAGAGCACGGGAAGTCTCTGGGACATGAATATATCCCTCCAGCATGTTCTGTTTATTGTGGTGACAAGGTTTAGGTCCCTGGAGTGTGTGGCTCAGAGAGATTGGGATTTCTTTAAGTGTAGCATGTCCATCAGATCTGGGTTAGACATGGCTTTATATGTTAAGCAGAGGTCGCCTCTGAGTAGGCGATATGCAATGGAATAGACCCAGAGTTTTTTGAGATGGTCTGCGTATGGCATCTATTTAAGGCTGGTAATCCTCCTAGTGAGGTATTTCTGTGGCCTTTCTAGTTGTTGCAGATGTCTTGCGAGGTACGTGTCAAATGGGGCATTGTACTCTATAATGGTCTGATGAGGGATGAGTAGAGAGGAACGATGACCTCTCTTTCTTTGAAGGAGAACCCCTTTGTGATGAGGTATGCCACGTGGAAGGATTTCCTGACTACTGTGGCAACGTGATTATCAAAGGAGTGACTACTTTCCACCTGTGTCCAAAGTTCTCTTATCACACTTTTGATGTTTAGTAGGCTACCGCCTATGTGGTAGTTCATGGGTACAGTGTTTTCCCAAAGGGGATGACAATGCACTTCTTGGCATTGAGCTTTAGGCCATGACTTTGACACCAAGCATCAGTCTCAGTGAGGCCTCTTTGTAGAATGCCCACATCCTTAGGCAAATATATTATGGCTCCTAGTTTGCAGTCGCCTGTGAATTTCATTAGCCAGAGACCAGCTGTATTAGCCTGAACTTCAGAGAAGTAGATACTGAACTGGAGAGGACCAAGGACTGAACCCTGTGGTACTCTGCTTATCACTGGTCTGAAGTCAGATTTGGAGTTGGCTACTTTAACTGTGTGGGTTCTGTCAGTAAGCCAGTTGGCCACCCATCTTGTGACATATGGATTTATGCCTAGTCCAGTGATTTTATCTATAATACCAGAGTGGGAGATGATATTGAAAGCCTTGGCGAGGTCAAGATAGACTGTGTGCACTACCTCACCCTCGTCTACAGGTCTGGTGACTGCTTCAAAGAAGTGAATCAGGTTTAGGAGATATGATCTACCTTTTACAAACCCAAACTGAGTGGGGTCCAGAGTTTGGAGGTTACCTATGTCTTTGTATATAAGCTCCAGGATGATGCGTTCCATGACCTTGCAGACTAGGATCATTAGGCTAATAGGGCAGTAGTTCCTGGGGTCAGTGGTGGCACCCCCTTTGTGGAGTGGAATAACCATCGCTGTGCACCATTCCATAGGCACAAAACCTGATGTAAGCCTATGGTTGAACATGGTACTTAGGTGGGGTACCAGTTTGTTCTATAGTTCATACAGAACGCAGCGTGGGATGTTGTCCAGTCCCATGGATGTTGTGTTCTTGGCTTTAGAGAGTGAGGTCTTTATCTGTGCATTAGTGATCACAGGGGCTTTGCAATCTTCCTGTATGGAGATGGGCCCTTTGGGGGGTGGGGGGTTAAAGTTTGCACTGAACCTATCTGCCAAGTTGCTGGCAATATCAATTGGTTTGGTAAATGTAGTGCCATTGTGCTTTAGTTCTGAACAGATTTGAGTGTTGCCATTGAGATTCTTGACATAGTTGTAGAAAATTTGCGGTTGTGATTTTATTTTTGTAACTAGTTTTGGAGGATTTTATGAGGGATCTCAGCTTCTTGCTGAGGCCACCAGGGAGTTCCAGCAATCATGGGATTTTACTCTTTTTTGCAACAGTTTCTTCCTTCTGTTGCAGAGTTTGTTTATGGCAGGGGATCACCAGATTGGCTTTCTTTTTTTTGGAGGATAGCGTCTTGGTTCTGTTGGGGATGGTACAGTCCATGCACTCATGTACGTGCTTATACAGTGCTTTTGTATATGATTCAGCAGTCGTGTCTCTATTTTCCATCTGTGTGGGTGATGTGAAGTTGGCTACTTCTGACTTAAGAAGCATGAAGTTGGCTATGGAGAAATTTTTTTACGGTAGTTTCCTTAATGGTGGGTGGGGGTGGGATATGGATGTCTAGGGTGATTAGCTTGAGGTCATACCTGACCAGCAAGAAGCTGACCTCTGGTGTGGAGCATCTGTTACGCATATTGGTAATGACCAGGTCGAACATGTTGCTGCCCCTGGTAGGGGTATGGACAAGCTGATCCAGGGCATTGGAACTGATGAATTCCAGAAAACATTGAGCAGATGATTTAGTACACGAGTAGTCTGAATCTCAGGGTTGGTGTGCTATTTTCTTATAAAAATCTTGATATCATCTTATTCATAGGGCATTTAGTATTTTTCTGCCTGGGGGTATATGATCAGCAAGCCATGCTACTTCATTAGGGATGGCCTGCAACTGCCCTCTATGCTTTTGAATACTGGCTAAAACATTGTGCATCATCTTAGCTTCTTTTTTGGCAATGCTAACCAGATAAACCTACCAATATATCAAAACAAGCAAAAGTAAATATAAAGGTGCTAGTGATCAATGATGAAAGCCTAATCAATAAACTCCACTCCCTGCAAACCATCTTCACCCTGGAGGATGCAAACATCTGTGTAGTGAGCAAGATGAGGTTTAAACTGGTGGAGAGTAATCCAGCTGTGCAAGGCGATAAAGTATTCCACACATTTAAATCAAGTACTACACAGGAAGTGGAAAAAGATGGAAGTGTCTAAATCTTCATTTGGAAGGCATTCACATCAAAGCCCATAAAGCATGATGCCTTAGAGGTTCTTTGTGTCCGACTCACCATCAGTAAAATTTCTCACCATATTTAGCTAACTACAGAGCGCTCTCTATAATCTAGGAATACCAAATTGCATACTTATATGAGCTGGAGTCACTCAGCATTAAACTCAATACCATCTTCCTAGATGCCTTTGACCACCCAGCAAGCCCAGAGATTCCCAGATTTTGATATCAGAAATACTCTAGGCTAACTAGTCAGAGTACCCAATAGGGGAAAAAACATTCTTGTCCTTGTCCTCACAAATATGGGAAAGTTATACTCCATCCCTTTCATAACATCCTCACTCATCAGATTTGACCTGAAGACAGTCCTTTTTGAAATAAAGCTATAATCTAAGATAATGGCAGCAGACAGGAGAAATCAGAAGAAGCTGAGAATTGAGATAGAAGGGAAGATAGTGGAACAGGTAAATAGCTTCAAGTATCTAGCAGGGGCGGTTGAGGAGAAGAAAAGTCTAAATGAACAGCTCAAAACTAGAATCAGAGGTACTACAGCCAACTGGCATAGAGTTTCAGGTGTAGTCTATGACAGAAGAATGCCAAAGAAGCTGAAAAGTAAGGTGTACAAGACAGTGGTACAACCAGTACTACTGAATGGTACAGAAACCTGGTCAGTAAGTCAGAGTGGATGAAGAAGCTAGATGTGATGAAAATTAAGTGCCTGAGAAGGGTGGTAGGATGTACTCGGTGGGACAGATGAAGAAATGAGTATCTGAGAGCAGAAGCCAAAGTAGCTCAAATTGTAGAAAATATAAAAGAGAACAGATTATGGTGGTTTGGGCACACGTGCAGAAAAGCAGAAGAGAATCTGGTGAAGAAGATTTGGGAAAGGCAGAAAGAAGGTAAGAGGAAACAAAGATGCCCAACAATGAGATGGATGGATTGTGTGAAAGAAGATCTGTGGCAGTCAGACATAAGTGTTGAAGAAGGCAGGCGTGTGGCATTGAATAGAGAGAGATGGTGACAGTTAACACGATTCCCCGACCTCATGTAGAAAATGGGAAAAAGGGGGCTAATGAGGATGATGATGATGATGATGATGATGATGATGATGGTGATGATGATGATGATGATGATGATCATGATGATGGTGGCGGTGGTGATGATGATGATGATGGTGGCGGTGATGATGATGATGATGAATCTGACATATCCTCTGTCTCTGGAACTTTAGGGAATTTCTCCAAGGCAAACTTCCTACTTGTAAATGATACCCTGATAAGTTTCACATCCCATCAAAATTAGAAAACACTTCTGCTCATCCAAATATTTACACTACTAACTTATATCAGTCTTTAAACAACTGCACAGAAGCAGCTGTATCCAGTAGAAACAAGAGTTGGATGAACTCTAAAAAACTTTCCAGGTGAAACCATGCTACCAATATGCTTTATAGCAAAAGGAAGAAAACTAAGGCCAAAAATGAGAAGAGTTAACACTTAGCATGTTAGATACCCAACCGGGATATGAAATAAGCAATTCAGGAGTCTAAGTAAAACCACCAAGGTCAAATCTGAAGAACAAATAGTCAACCAGACCAAGGACAAGCAGAAGCCCTTCTTTAGCTATGTCTGTATTTCAGCAGGATGCTGAGCTGATTGTGAATAATACCATTTATACTGAAGCTGAAGATATAGCAAACTTGCCGGCCAATAAATTCAGCTCCAGTTTCATCCCCCATCCCTGAATATCTCATAAGAAATATCAAAAAACAGTACATCTGAGCTATCACAGAACCAAGTCCAAAAGCTCTCTCAACAGCAATAAATATTGCATCTGTGGATCCTAACAGTATCTCTGGGTGTGCCCTGAATAGGATGAAGCACAACTTATCCATGACCCTAACAACACTGTTCTACTTCAGCCTCCAAATGGGCGTCATACCAAGTGAACAGAGGAAAGAAAAAGTCACACCCTGCTCAAGGGAGACCCATCCATTCACTACAGACCTATAAGTCTGACCATCCTTATCTGTAAAGCCATGGAAGACATATTATGGCAATAATCAATAAGTGCAAAGAAAGCCTTCAAACACTCAACCAATCATAATTTGGTTTTGTCAAGGCAGGTCATGCTTACTTAACCTACTAAACTTTTTCAAAAGAGTTGCCAAAGCAGCAGATGAAGCTAAAATGGTACAAACCACCTATTTGCATCTGGCTAAAGCCTTTGACACAATAACCCATTCAGACATTGTAGAAAAGCTTGCTAAATTAGGAATAAACCCCTGCATCACCCACTGGATTTCCAAATGGCTCACAGATAGGACACAAGAAGTCGACAGGTGATGCTACCTCCACAAAAAGACCATTCACTAGTAAAGTCCCATAGGGCTCATTGCTGGGACCACTCCTATTGAGAGTGACTTTGATTTACCTAGTTTGCAGATGACAGCGAGCTGAGAGTAGTCATTCAATCTCCAAAATAACTTATCAGGACGGTTTGTCTGAAACAAATTACTGGCGCCAGAGTTATGGATTAAAGCTAAATGACAAAAAGTACATTATTGCTTCCTTTGGACAAACAACTGCCCCAGGAAACTACCACATTGACAACACACTCCTAAGAGTTGATCCAGTAGTTAAAGATTTGGGAACATACATAGACAGTGACATGTGTCTCTACTTAGCCCTCATCAAGCCCACTATTGAGTACATTTCCCACTTTGGTATGTACTTGTCCAGACATATGCAACAACTAGAGTGTCTACAGAGGCTCCTCACAGAGAGAATACATGTACCAAACCACATGACCTACATGAACTGCTTTAAAGCTCTATCTCTAAACTTGGTGTCTTATAGATTTTTATGAGGGGATCAGTGGCTGGCCTATAAATCATCCTCGGACCTAGTACTAATGGACCTATTGGACATCCGCATATCAAAATTCCAAACCCAGAGACCTTAACCACTTCTGCAACATGAACAGCATCGTTTGGAGGGACAGATACATATCTCAGATCATATCACTACTCTGGAACAGACTTCTCATCCATGTAAACAAAGCTCATCCCTGTCCCTATTGGAAAACAACTCAAATCAATGGATGGAAATAAGGAAAATTACCCCAGGACTGCCCCCTGTTCTTCTAATGGACAAAAGTATTTCTGATAGCACTTGATATGTGGATGTCCAGTAGGTCCATTAATACATTGCTTAATTATAAATGCATATTGCTCCATTTCTAATGGTGTATATTTCCACTCCACTAATCTTTGGTAATTGAGATACTTAGCCATTAAACTGCTCTGCTGAATTTCCTTTATATGTACAATGAGTTAATTGACCATTTTTGTATTCATTGCACTTTGTATTATGTAGAAACATACCCATTTTCACTTTCAGTGAAAATTTACTTCTAAATTGCTGGTTGCTGTTTATATTGCTTTCATTGTGCATCAGTTTTGGTACTGAGCAATGTTTCTCCATCTCACTCTCTGATTAATGTGGTTCACACTGCTGCTTTTAGTTATGCAGCTAAATACAAAAATATCAGCAAAACTCATAAAAACATTTAAAAATTAGACCAGTGCAAATTAAAGGGAGATTAAGACTTTCTAAATATAGGACTGACCATTCTGTGGTAATCATGTGTATGCATCATTATTATATTGCTGAGTCTGTATTTAATTATTTTCAGGATCTCAAATTGATTGTCGTTATTATATAAGTAAAGTAACATAACTGGAAGCTGTTTTGGAGTCAATTACCTTGAACAGCAAGCTGGTAATAAGTTACATCATTCACACTGTATGTGTGTTTTCTTTTTGGCTTTTCCCGATTAGGGTTTGTCACAGCGGAACTCCAGTCCGCTAATGATTGGCAGTCGATTTGTATGGTGCCGAGGTGCCAGCCCGATGACCAACCTTCAACGAAGGCACGCCCATTCATGCATGTCTTTCAAATGCCACTCGACCACGGGGAGGACATGCAAACTCCACAAAGAAGGCGCTCCAGCTGAGAATCGAACGGGAGACGTCTTGCTGTGAGGCGACAATGCTCCCGCTGCACCATCATTCACACTGCATTTGTTTAATCACAGAAGGATACAATAAGCTTATCTGGCCTCCAGCTGAATTGTATTTAACACCCAACAGTCCCTGTAATTTCCTCTCCAGCTGAGTTGCATTTAACACCCAATAGTCCCTGTAATTTCCTCTCTTCACTCACTGCTTTTTGTAAATTTCCTATTCCCTGAAGCATGGCTACATGGATTCCATTGTCACAACTCTTTCTGGTAGCACATTCCATTACTGTACAATTTTTTTTAATAAAGTGCTTTTTTCAGATCCAGTGATTTGTTTTTCCCTATAATATGTATTTATCTCTGTATTACCCTCACAAATAGCTAGATTTTTTGGACTCTTTTAGCCTCAGATCAGACAACTAGGCAATATCATTCAGGATACCCGCCTCTTCATTTGTTTTTTTTTTTTTGTTATCTATGTGATCATCACATCTCTCTCTCTCTCTCTCTCTCTCTCACATGATTTTGTGCACCACTGGCTTCTTCACCTTCATTTTTTCTGATAGCTTCACTATTCAATATTATCTCCTGACTGTATTCATCAGCCTTAGGTCCATTTGTTGTATAGCCTTCAGAAATACACTCGTTATTGAAGGTATGACCTTACTAAGGCTAAACAGAGAGGGAATATTTAACTTTATTGCAAGGGTATACGGCTGCTTCACTTTCACTCCACTCCTGTTGCTCTAGTCCCAGTATGGCCTGCACCACTAGATAATATTCCTGCCAAACTGTCATCAGTATCCCTCAGCCGTCTGAAATATCAGGGCAAGGTAGATGTATTCAGTGTAATACTTTGCATATGTCTGTACTGAATGCTAACTGCCACCTTTCTTTAAACTTGATCAGCCATGATAAATGTTTACCTTGTGTCCTTCTCTGCCTATTACTAGCATAACTATCTGTGAATCATCAGTGAAGGTATTGATATTGATCTCTGTTCCAACGAATATGCTTAAAACATATGACTGGACAGTACTGAACTCACCCATATCTCCTGTTTTACTAAAATGGTCACTTTCTTTATACCTAACATTGTTTCCTTAACCACAACTCTTTATTTTATTTTATTAATTAATTAATTTATGTATTTTATCCTACACCAAACCCTTCTAGTTTCCCAGTAACTGCTTGTGCAGGACCAAGTCAAAAACATTGGTGTTTATCAATAGCCAAAAATAATTAATACAGATAATCAATTATGTTGGGCAGCACAGTGGTACAGCAGTTAATGTTGTTGTCTCACAGCAGGAGGCTCACTGGGCTGATACTCGGCTGGGGTGCCTTCCGTGTGCAATCTGCATGTCCTTCCTGCATTAGCATGTGTTTCCTCCGGGTGCACCAGTTTCCTCCTACATTCCACTGACATGTATCTGGAGCAATTCTCCCTGGGCCCCTGCTGAAAATAAGCTCTGTCCTACTCAGACTTTCCCAGTCAATAAATAAATAAAATTATAATAAAAAAAAATAAAAAGTTTCACTATTTGACATCTTCACACTGTGACAGTTTATTACAGATCCTCAAACTTGCTGGCATTATTACATGACATACAGCTCCCGTAATGCCTATTACTGGCAAAGAAATAAGTTGTTGATAATTCTTCACAAATCCATCTAAGTAACTCTTGCTACCTTAAAATAAAATTTAATCCAATATAGTTAATATGTTTCAAGTAAAACCAAAGACACATATCCCCCTTAGGTATCTAAATTATGTACTTATTTTAACATTTCATCAATCTACCATTACCAGAGTGTTTGTATATCAGTACCACTACTAATACTGATGCTTGAATCACAAGGCATTTTATTTTCAGTAGGCAGTATTACTTTTGAACATCACAAATCTTCAGGGTTGTTCAGACTCTCACTTCTTGCTTTGTTCTTCCTAGATTCAGAATGCATCTGTATCTAATAAAATTCTGGCAACCCCTACTCCCACAACTACAAGAATCTCCTCTTTCCTTGTTTTACAACACAACTCAAAAGATATCTTCATCAAAAATCTGACTACAAGTGCTTTATCTCTGGACATATCTCTTAACTCCTCCACATAAATTAGTTCAGCTTCCACCCTCTTTTCGCATCTACTGTTTACTTCTCATACTTACTATTCATTAATTTTATTGTATTTTATTTATCCTTTGTTGACTGAATTAGTGCCACTAGGCTAGCTGCTTTTTTAAGGGGGGAACCAAAGGTTGTATTGATACTACTTTTCCTCAGTTTTTTTTCTCCTTTGTTAACATTTGCTCATTGTTTCAATTATCTGCTAGACTCAGTACCTTTTGTCGTTACTCCATGTTTATGAATTAGTTATGCTTTTTTTGAAAATTTCTTCACATGAACTATGACTGCAAATCCCCTAATGTGATCAGTGTATTTACCCTGGTAAACAAACTAAATAAATACATATTAATAAATAGAATCATTTAACTCAGTAATTGTCCACAACTCATTTTGCGAAGTCTCTTCATTGTTCCGTAAATAATTTCTGGATTTCCTTCTACTATTTCCTTCTTAGGCACCTCAAAGCTGCATGAAACAGTCAACCTTTGTCAATGTTCCTGACTCTTCTATATATTGTATCATCTTGGCCTTGAATCCATTCAGCTCTTGAAAAGCCTTTCTACCACATGCAGTAGCTTTAATCACATACATATGCCCAAACTCTTTATTCCATACTTTTATCCTCATTATTTCTCTTCATTTTGACAAAAGAGCACATTCTTAACTGATCTGTAATAGTAATATTTATATATTATGTGTGTTTTCTATAGTGTTTTAGACAGAAACTGATCACTGTCTGGAACTAAAAGGGTGATCGAACTGGAAAATTTGAGTTTCATGTTCAACAGTTCATAGATATGTGTCATTTGTTCTATTAGAAAAAGTGTTTCAGGTAAATATAGCTAGCTTGCATTGCAATTATTTCTCATGTCTAGGTGTAATGACATCAAGAACTCTTCTTGGAGATTGTTACTGCCTCAGGAAAATGTTTAAAAAATATATTTTGCTGTAATACATCTCAAATATTCAATGAAACCATATATTTCTTTTTTGCCACAATATCATCAGAAGTCTGAAATGAGTGATTCTGGCTGCAAATGTTTTATACTACAATATACTTTATTTTTCTTAACATGTAGTAAATAATCAAAGGAGCAATGTCATTGTTTTTGGCTGATATTATCAAAGGCATTCATTATCTGTAATGATGTTGTGCTTTAATGCTTCAGGAAATAACTGACTTCTTAAGTTCTGAACAGACTGAAATACAACACAGACATTCATACTGGGTGTCTCTTCAAACATTCTGTACAACTTTTTCTGCCTTCTGAACACTATCAAATTAATTGTTCCCATTTATTGCAGCACTGTCATTACTGGTTTGTAATAAAACAGTTATTTTGATTCAGCACAGATTATCTCAACCACACTAAGATCTTCACAAGCATAATGGACTGAAACATTAGGCTTCTCTAATATATGTTAAAGTGACACAACTTGAAACAATAAATTGAACCACTTTAGCCTGAAATTTTCATTCTGTACCCAAAGTAAGAGTAAGGTAGTAGTGAATTGTATTTCTAATGAAGTCGCCTTTGACTAATAGTGAATTAAATCATTTTACGCTAAAAGACATGATTTTCTCCTGATTTTTGGTGTTTTTGTTCTACATTTTTCTTTGGTATACACTGCTGCTGTTCCTGCTGCATTTGGGTTTTCTTAATAATACCCACAACTACATATCAAGATTGATAGAATTTATGCTGCTAACAAACCCTGTGCGCACCTGTGATCTCTTAGAAAAATTCCACTGATTACCAGTAGCAAATATTCCCACCCTACGTTTTAACATCCTCACCTATAAATGATTAAAGATGAGATACTCTACATAGTCAAGTCATAATTAGAGAAAACCACTGCTCACTCTGAAGTGCTTCCTCTGAAACATCCACATTAATTCTTCCTCTTTGGCTTGACCATTGTTGAGAAGATATTTTCAACAATAGGGCATACTGCTTTGAATCAGCTACCCATTGAGACTTGTAGTCAGGAAACACTAAATTGCCCCAACAAGTTCATACATCCACTAATTAAAGAAAATAAGCATACCTGCCTTACAGACTGCCACCCACTGCTCCAGTGCACAAATCATAATTAATGTAAGAATTATTCAAGAATTTGAAACCATTTACTCATATCCTCATTTCTGTCTTGCTGACATATCAGAACATAACTTGTGTGCAATGTTCCTTCAGGTCATAGAGAGAAAATAATCAAAGTACTTAGCACTTTTAAAATGAGAAACGAAATATTTATGTACCAAATAGTAAATGCATGTATGATACTAACAAGAAGTGCAACACTTTCAGATGGTCTGGATAGTTTTTGCAATTTAGGTCCTTTATTTTTTATTGAGAAAGCACTGTGGTCATTCCAGTTGTGGCAAGTGTTTGGACAAGTACATACCAAAAGGGACATCACACTGAATGGTCAGGCTTATAAGTGCCAAGCGCAGTGGAACAATTACATCAATGAAGCTGTGTGCAATACTTTAAGATATAAACTTTAACATGAAAAAGGACTTCCTTGCAGCAGTAGATGCACTGTGATCAAAGGACAGTTCATTGTCAGCATAGGTTCTCAGATCCCTAACTATGGAATCAATTTTCAAGGGTGTGTGGTCAAAATGACAGTTACATGAGGAGTTATGCTTGCCGAATGAAATGATCATACACTTCTTATCATTTATTGTTAACTCATTTGACACCAGTTATTTGTTTGAAGCAGGGTCTCTTAGAAGATTTAGGTGCCCTCTGTGGAGTTAAGAATGGCACAAAGTTTACAGTCATTTACAGTCTTGGTCAGCCACAAACACTTAACATTAGCTTTGACCTGTAAGAAATAAATGCAAAACAGGAGCATCCCAAGAGCTGAACCTTGGGGAACGCTCATAGTGACAGGTGTTTTGGGGATAGAGCTCCATGGTGTTAATCTCTGCTAGATCAAAGTCCTACAGATGCTACTGCTCTGACTCATTTGGTACAGTGGTACTACTACATCTCCTGGTATACAATATCCTGCACTTCTGTAGTGGTCAGTAATCTTTGTCAAGGGATTTGCTGTGCAGCTGAACAAGTTCATGAGGATCCTTGGATGAACACTATATAGTCTTTGTGCCTTGTCATCCATAAGACCATACAGCTTCTTGTTCACATTTTTTCTCACTCTATCCTTGTGTCTGTCCACTGTTCTCATCACACTGACATCTCCCCATTGAAACATGGCACCCTCCCTTGCTTTCTTTTATAAACATAGATGAAGCATTTATTCAATGTCTCTGTTTTTCACCATTCTTCCTTGATCCCTTCCTCATCACCAGTTACCATAACCAGGCTTGTTCTGCCTTTTCACATTTATACTCATATATTTCTCAAAAAGACTTTATTTTACTTCCTTATTCCTTTTTCAGAATTATGACCATATGCTGTCTTTGTATCCATCTGCATTGTTTTCCTTCTGCTTGCATCCTCTAGTGTACCTTTTAGACCTTCTCATCTCTCTATCCAATTTCCCTCATGTATTTTAAGTGTTACCCTAACTGCTGTTCTCAGATATCCATGTAGCTACTCTGATCATCTCTCCACTGACTGCCCCTTAATACACCTGCAACATAGTCATAAGTAAAACAGTTATACAAGTCAATACCCATTTAAATTTTCACCTGAGCTCATAATATCTATAAGAATATTTTGAACAAAACTGCATAATTTTGTAGCTAAATAAAGTTCATGATTGAGAATTCTAGTCATAATTGTTGGATAGCAGTTGAAGACAATGAAACTGTTTAGTCAGTCTTTAATGTGCATTCTGCATTTTACAGCCATGAGGTTCTTGTCTTCCCCTTTGTCATATATGAACATATGCAAGAAAAAAATTAGCGAAGATGGGTGATAGATTAGACATGTCATGATGTACGCATATAAGAAACATTTTAACTGTAGAAGTTAGAACGTTACATGATAAACTAATGTCCATCACAGTAAGTCGTCTTTAAAGACACAATTACTATTTACTTTGTTTATCACCATATATATGACACCTCTTACCACTGTCCCATATACTGTTGAAAGCGTCCATTGATTCATTTGTGAGTGCCAGTTCTAAATAGCCCATTTCACAGCTCCATAATCAGTCACATAAAAAATACTTTTGCAGATCAAAGAAGTAGTTAGCTAATACAATCTGCTGCTTGTCCTGTCCTTCTTCTCCCCCTATCCCCTATGTCTTTCCTATCAATGACAACCCCTTCTCATCTCTCTGGCATGGTTTTGTTCTGTCTTATCATGTTGCTGTATGTTTTTGTTTTTGACTAAGATGAGCTCCCCTAGTCTTAGCTGTTGTCTTCCATTCCATGCAGCATTTTTTGTTAGTTTATACTGGCCTTCTCCCAGCAACTTGATATCCAAATTAATATATGGTCTTTTGATAACAGCAGTCAATGTGGGGCTTGTCTAGGGTCCACTGTAGTGGGACCATTACACCTTTTCGTCTGGTGTCTTACCCTGTAAGGATAAATGCCAAATCACTTTCACTTGCTTCCACTGCCATCTCACCTTTCTCTTCAAGATCCAGTTGAGCCTATAATGCGTTTTTTGTATACTTCATACTTTCTTATGGTGTCCAGAACTTTTTTGGATCTGGCTTCTTTAACTAAGTGACTTGCCAACTAATAATAGCTAGTATTAGAAATGGCACAGGGTTATTACCAAATAATATTACAATTGTTAGTCTAGGATGTCTTGGAATTATTTGACACTTATTATTATTCATATTTTCATACTTATGTTCATATTTTCATAACTGAGAGACCTACATGCAATTGAGGTATATGGTATGATACATCCATGTGGGAGACAGGACAATTCACTGTCAGTACTGGTTTATATCACACTATACTGGAAATATTGCTAGTTTTTTGCCAGTAATTATGAAAATAAGCAATATTTCCATAAGTATACTTTAGAAAACAAGTGATTTAGAAATTGTTGCATGGCATCAGGTGAAACCTTAGATGTTGTTGAAGAAAACTGTCTTTGATATTTGCACTACAAATTTCATATCTTGAGAGATATCCAGTATTGTTTGTTTTCCTAATTATAGAGCAAAGCATACTTTTCATATTTCTGAAAAATCACTTAATAAGTGTGCACTTAAAAAGGAATTTCTTGATGTGATGTGAAATCTTATTTCTGGTTAACAATATATGTCTAGGTTGTACACTTACAAGATATGAACATTTGTGAAAATTTAGAAAAAATATAATTTGGGTGTTGTGTGGATTATAATATATTATAGTACTTGAAAAGACTGTGAATCCACTATTAGCACTGTAAAGGATAGTTTTCATAGGTTCATAGGTGTGTACTAGGCTAATGGCCCTGGTGCTTTTACAAACCTAGCCCATAGGATTACCCCGGCATTGTGCCACCCAACCTTAGTTCCCAGTGCCTCTGTCGAGTAGAGCTACTGGAGTGATCCCTGGGGTGAACTTTCTATTTCCCATCCACTCATTAAGATTTCTCTTAAAGAGGGCCAGTGAGGTGCTCTGTTTGACATGTATGGGAAGTCTATTCCATAGCATGGGCAGTCTCTGGGTTATGAACCTGTCCTTCCAGCATGTTCTGTTGATTGTGGTAATGAGGTTGAGGTCTGTGGAGCGTGTGGTGTGGAGGGATTGGGATATTTTTAGATGTAGCATTTTTAACACAGCTGGGACAGACATGGCTTTGTAAGTCAAGCAGAGATTGCCTCTAAGTAGGCAATATGAGACAGAGAATAGTTGGAATATTTTGCGTCTGTCCATACAGGACAAGTGTTTAAGGCCTAAGATCTTCTTTGTGAGGTACTTTTGCAGCCCCTCCAGTTGTTGCAGGTGTCTAATGAGGTACATGCCAAGTGGGGCATTGTACTCGAAGATTGGCCTAATGAGGGAAGAGTAGAGGGAAACAATGACCTCTTTCTTATTGGATCCAAAACCCTTAGTAATGAGATATGCTACATAGAAGGGCTTTCTGACTACAGTGGCAATGTGGTGGTCAAAAGAGAGGTTGCTGTCAACCTCTGTTCCCAGATGTCTTATAATGCCTTCTTTGTTCAGTGGACTACTATCGATGTGGTAATTCATGGGAACTGGGTTTTTCCCAAAGGGGATGATGACACATTTTTTGGCATTGAGCTTAAGGCCATGGTTCCAACACCAGTCGTTGGTCTCAGTGAGGCCTTTCTGTAGGATGTCATCATCACCTGGGGAGTTAATAGTGGCGCCAACTTGCAATCATCTGTGAACTTTGTCAGCCAGAGTCCCTTTGTGTTGGCCTGTATTTCTGAGAAGTAGATACCAAACAGGAGAGGACCCAGGACTGATTCCTGTGGGACTCCACTTGTGACTGGACAGCAGTCTGACTTGGAGTCAGCTACTTTCACACTGTGGCTTCTATCTGTGAGCCAATTTGCAACCCACCTATTGCTACAGGGGTTGATGCCTAGTTTATTGAGTTTTTCTATGATTCCTTTGTGGGGAATGGTATAAAGGTCCTTGGCCAGATCAAGGTAGGCTGTATGAACCACCTTGCCTTCATCTACAGCTCTGGTGACTGACTTAAAGAAGTTGACCAAGTTGAGCAGGCATGATCTACCCTTCACAAAACCAAACTATATGGGATCCAGAGTTTGGAGATTCCCTATATCCTTGTTTATTAGGTCCATGATGATGCATTCCATAGCATTGCATATCAGACTTGTCAAGCTAATTTTGCGATAGTTCCCAGGGTCTGTAGTCATTCCTCCTTTGTGGAGAGGGATGACTGTAGCAATGTGCCATTTGGTAGGGGCAAGTCTGTGACTGAACAGGACACACAGGTGAGGTGCCAGTTCACTCTGTAGTTCATGCAGAACACAGCCAGGGATATTGTCAGGTTCCATAGAAGCTGTATTCTTGGCTTTGGACCGTGCTGTTTTAACCTGTGCAGCAGTAATACTGGGTGCCTAGCAATCCACTGGTATTGTGATTGGTCCTTTGGGGGGGTGGGGTGAGAGGGGAAAAGTTGGCACTGAATCTGTCAACCAGTATATTGGCAATATCTGTTGGCTCAGTATAGGAGGTACCATTGTGCAGTAGCTCAGAGCAAATCTGGGTATTGCCGTGGAGATTCTTTACATAACTATAGAAGACCTTGTTGCTGTCTTTACTATCTGCTGCAATTCTGTTTTTATAGCAAGCTTTAGAGGATTTGATGCGGTATCTCAACTTTTTGTTGAGGCTGATAAGGGAGTTTTTCCAGTCTTGGGACTTCACCTTATTCCTCATCAGTTTCCTCCTTCTGTTGTAGAGTTTGTTTATGGCAGGGGCCCACCAGATTTTTTTATTTTTTTTTTTGGAGGAGAGTGCCTTGTTTCTATTATGGTGAGAGCCATGCATTTGTGTACATGTTCGTACAGTGCATTGGTATATGATTTGGTGGTCATGCAACTCTTGTCCATTTGCATGGGTGCCGTGAAGTTAGCCACCTCTGTTTTTAGGAGCCCAAAATTAGCTTTGGAGAAGTTTTTCATGGTGGTTACCTTTATGGGGGGGGGATGTGGATTTCCATGGTGAGAGTTGACTGTTGGTGTAGAGCAAATGTTGCCCATGTTAGTAATAACCAGATCAAGGATGTTGCTACCTCTAGTGGGAGTAAGAATGAGCTGATCCAGGGCATTGGAATTAATGAACTCCAGGAAATGTTGGGCAAGTGTATTGGTACATGAGTAGTTTTCTCAGTTAACTGAGGGGTAGTTGAAGTCACCCAGTATGAGAGTGTTAGGTTGGACCCTAATATTCTCCAGGGTACTTAGGAATGTAGAGTGTGAGTCTTGGGACATGGTTGGGGACCTATAACAGGCTATGACCTGAATTGCTGTCTTACACAATATTAGTTGCACCTGAAGGATCTCTGATGCGTTATATTGGGCTACCAGTCTGGAGGTGTGTGCATCCTTTATGAATATGGAAACACCACCGCCTTTGGAGCTTCGGTCCAAGTTCTGGGGCCGAACCGTGTTGAATGAGTTAAAGCCTGGTAGTGCAGGGGTGCTTTTGCTGCCTTGAACCAGGTCTCTGTTACAGAGCAAATGTTGATGTTCTCCATTTTAAGGAGTGCTTTGAGTGAGTACATTTTAGAGTTAGACTTCTAGCATTGAGCAGCATGACCCTCAGATTCCATTTGTTTGTAGCTGTTACAGTGGTAATTTGGTCTTTGGAACACCACCTAAAAAAAGCTCTATAAGGGTGTCAAGAGCCTTGGCCAGTATCCAGAACCCCAGGGGTGACAGATGCAGGCCATCTCTGGCAAGGCATCAAGGTCTGTCAGTCATGTCACCCCAGGCAGACAGATACTGGATCCCCTTAGAATGACACCAGAAACGTAGCCAATTGTTGGAATCAATCATTTTCTGCTTGTACTGTGGTATCATTCTGGGTGATGGTAGGATACTGCTCAGGGCCAGGATCATACCTGCCTGGTCTACATAATTCAAGAGCTCTTCCATGTTTCTTTTAATGTAATCCAAGGAGGTATGTCTCAGGTCATTCACACCCACATGTACAATGACAGAGTCATATTTCTATCTGTTGTTGAGGGACATGAGTGCGTGTGTTATGTGGTGGATCCTGGCATCTGACAGGCAGCTGACTGTTACTTTTTTATTATTCAGCCTAGTGAGTGGGACATCAGTGTGTCTCACTATTGAGTCACCTATGACTAGTATTCTTTGCATGTTGTTTTGCCATAGGGGTTTGGTTGAGTGGCACACAGTTTAGGATAGTTATGTGTCTTGTGATTAGTGTTGTTTTGTTGTGGTCGAGTGCATTTCGGCCTTGGAGGGCTCTGCTGTTGGGTAGATTTTTATTGACAGCCTCCGCGAAGGTGGGTGTGTGGTTTGTGTTTTTTTGTGAAAGCAGTGCTGGTGTGTGTTCCATAGGGCTATATCTTCCATGTGGTGTGGTGCAAGTGTTGACCTTCTTCTCTTGACCAGCTATTCTGGTCTTGGCTGGAGAGTATGTGGCTTCTAATTTGGATATATAAGTGCATATCTCGCAAGTCTGAGTGTTGGGAGGTAAGAGGAGAAGGTTGTCGGTGTACATGAGGCAGTTGCTACATTGCCTCAGGATGCCCAAGTTCACCAGGTTAATAGCAAAAAGCACATGCCTGGAGGGGTGGGAATTAATAATAAGTATTGGAGCAGTTTCCTTGTAGAACGTTTAGTGCTGGTAGCACTTTTGTGTGCTACAATAATTGCTACAAGAAGTCTGGTATGGTAAAGTGCTAGACTAATAAGCTAGTAAAAGTGCAGGAGAGGAGAGAACTAGCAGATCTAAGGGAAAATTGAAGTGCAGACTTTAACACCTCTCAGAAGCTTACAAACAGTCCTGGATACAGCAAATCTGTATCTGGACTAAACTAGTTACAGGAAAGGCACGAAACAAGTGCAAATGTGGGCTTTTAAACCAGAAAATTGAAAGAGATGGAAAAACTGCCCAGACAGCCAATAAACTACAAATTCTGGGCCAGAAACCACTTCTCTTGTGGTAGATAGGCTACCTAGTGCTTACCACTCCCACTGATAAGCTAGAAGGCTTCCCTCCAACACAGAAAGGGTTGGGGGGCTCAGAAGCTTACAAACAGTCCTAGATACAGCCAATCTGTATCTGGACTTGACTAATTACAGGAAAGGCAGGAAAAAAGCTTAGAATGTATTTATTTATTTATTTTTTTACAGAAAAGTGGCTAAAACAGCAATAAAACAATTCAAGTGCAATGCAAGCTAGCAGACTTGCATGTGTAGTAATATTAATTCATTACATCTGAGTGATACCTCCAGGTGCAGGTGCATTTGCAGTTAACTCCTACTGATGTCTCTAGGCATCAAATATTGCTTGTTCATATGTGCATCAATAATTCCAAAACCATGCTCTGTACAAGGTTTTAAAAAATTTCATCTTAAAGCTTACACAATGCCAAACCCAACTGCATTAATATTTGACATCTGTCTAGTGCAGGTAAATGGATATCAACCATTGTTTTTATGATATTAATTTATATAGATACAATTTTCATATTTTCTAAATATCGCAACAACCAAGTAAGACAAACAGAACTACTTAGCCTCATATGAAAGCTCTCAGCCAAATGAATAAAATGCTGTTGACAGTATGTGTGTAACTTGAGTGGTCCTGAGATGTTGTAAGTTCTTTACAAAATATTATAAATATAATATTCTGTGTTTACTGTGACTTATAAAATTCAATTAAAGACCAGGAACCTAAAAAATACTACCACTATAAAAATTGTTTGTGCTGAAGGGTTTGACATTTAAACTTCTTTCATAAATCCAATGGGTCCAGAGATATGAACATTTGTTTGAAATGTGAGGACATAATCTGACTGTGAAAAGACTTAGGCTCCACCCATTGGAAGTTACAGTGCAAACTTCCGGAGCTCCATTGGAGTGAATGAGTTAAAGCAACTGCAGTTTAAATAAATGTAATTTATTCAAACTGTATTCTGAAATGAATTCAATTATTGTTTTATTCAACTCTGAACAGTTAAAAAGTGCCAAAAATATATACTTTTTATTAACTGTGTAAAGAAATGCTTGCAGAATACACTTTCTCCGCACATGCTTAGACTACATAGCGTTGTGCACGTGGGATACTAACAGATGGTTTTACCACCGTGGACATAACTTTAAATCTTTCACTGTCCTGTGTAATGTTTCATTCTTTCTAGCCTATAATTCATGCATATATTACATACCGAACTTATATATCCAATGTAGTAATACTGGAATTAGCATACTTAATGTACTACTTCTTTTTCCAACTGTGGAACTTATTTTTAACATCGATGCAAAGGTTAATCAGGCTTTTCAAGCGATGTGCTCGTAATCATATTGTATTCTCAAATACCCAGCTGATTTACCTCTGAAATATCACCTTGCTGCATTGTATACATTTAATTTAGTTAGCGTATGTATGGGTTCTTTGCATTGCATGCGCTCAATTTAGTTAAAGTTAAGCATGGGATCTTAAATCAGCGTATTCAACATGCTGTGCTTATGAAACTTACTGCTGCATATGTAATGTAGTACTGCCTACACTACGTATAAAGCTAATTAACCATTGATACAATGCACTACCAGACTTATCAAGCCTGTGCTAATAACAACAATGACTTTTAAAAGTTAGAGCTAGTTTAACCCCTGAAACTTTGCTCAGCTGCACAGTATATGCTAGCATTTAGACATCATTGCCCTTGCAATACTGTTGCTACTGGCTCTATTGCCATGGAAGTGATAATAACCTGCATTGTATTGACTGACCTTATCCATTATATTTACATCTATTAAACGTACTGAGTAGATTTTGGGAGTCTTATACCTTTAATTTTGACAAAAGATGTTGATCACTGACCTTGTATAACCTACATCTTAGTGTAATATTTTTTATATAACAAAAAAGCAATGCATTGTTTGGGCACTGCCCTAGTATAACCTGCATCTTAGTGTACTATTTTACTTTTTAAAAACACAAGGAAGCAAAAACATTTTTTGTTATCCTAGCCATTTGTCTGTGTCATGAATGGGCTTTTGAACTCCTAGAAGTACCCGATATAAATTGTAATATTATGTCTTTGTTAAACAAATAGAATATTGTGAATTCCTGCTGAGATAATTCTTTCTACTGCCTTTTTATAACATTTGCTTGCTCTCTAGCTCACAAAATGTTTTCCTCACTACCTATTTTTTCTCTCTTTCTACATGAACCAGCCTTCTGTTCCTGTACCTCTCTGTACTAGTTCACCTGAATGTACCCAGCTGGACACCTAAGAAACATAATCAAACATTAGGAATTACCTACCAGCTCCTCGGGAGACCATAACTTGTTAGGAGACAGTGAAAGTATGTTCATAGGTTCATACTAGGCTATCTGCCTGGGGCAATTATAAGCCTAGCCCGATTCTGTATGGCTTACGCCACCCCTTGATTTGAGTATACTGTGCCCTTTTTAAGGTTTAGTTTACTGTGCCTCTGTCTAATAGTGACACGGGAGTAATCCCTGGGACAAACCTATGATCCCCCATCCACTTATCGAGATTCTTCTTGAAGAGATTCAGTGAGGTGTTCTGCCTCACATGAATAGGAATTCTATTCCAGAGCGAAGGGAGCCTCTGAGTTATGAACCTGTCCCTCCAGCAAGTTCTATTTATTTCTGTGCTGAGGTTCAAGTCCCTCGAGCGTGTGGCTCTAAGGGATTTAGATTTACTGAGGTGGAGCATGTCCATTAATTCTGGATTTGACATAGCTTTGTATGTCAGGCATAGATCGCCTCAAAGTAGGCGGTATGCAACTGAGTAGAGCTGGAGTTTTTTTAACCGAGCAGCATATGGCATCTGTTTGGGACCCTTGATCCTCTTGATGAGATACTTTTGGGGTCTTTCTAATTGCTGCAGGTGTCGGGTAAGGTACATCCCAAAAGGGGCATTGTATTCCATGATGGGCCTGATGAGGGATGAATAAAGGGGCACGATTACCTCTCTTGATCTAGAAGTGAAACCCTTCGTGATGAGGTGGGCTATGTAGAAGGTCTTTCTAACCACTTTGGCAATGTGGTTTTCAAAGGAGAGATTGCTATCAACTTGGGTCCCCAGGTCCCTAATAACTTTCTCTGTACTTAATGGGTTTCTGCCTATGTGGTAATTTGTGGGCACATTGTTTTTGCCAAAGGGTATGACTATACATTTTTTGGCATTTAGCTTTAAACCATGGTGCTGGCACCAGTTATCTGTCTCTCTGAGACCTTTTTGAAGGATGTTTGTGTCAGCTGGAGAGTTGATTATGGCACCCACTTTGCAGTCATCTGCGAACTTGGTGAGCCATAGTCCTCCCACGTTTGCCTGTACCTCGGAAAAGTATATACCGAACAAGAGTGGTCCCAGGACAGAACCCTGTGGGATGCCACTTGTGACCGGTTTCAAGTCTGACATGGCTCCAGCAACTCTCACTCTGTGGGTTCTGTCTTTGAGCCAGTTTGTGACCCATCTTGTGACATAGGGGTTTATATTTAAGCTGGATAGCTTATCTATGATGCCCGAGTGGGGTATTGTGTCAAATGCCTTTGCAAGGTCCAGATAGGCTGTGTGGACTGCCTTCCCTTCATCTATGGCTTTGGTGACTGTTTCAAAGAAGTCAACCAGGTTCAAAAGGCAGGATCTGCCCTTGACAAAGCCGAACTGGGTAGTATCTAGTGTCTATAGGTTCCCAATGTCTTTGTTTATGAGCTCCATGATGATCCTCTCCATAGCCTTGCAGACTAAGCTAGTCAGGCTTATGGGGCGATAGTTTCCAGGGTCCATAGAGGCTCCACCTTTGTGGAGTGGGACCACTGTTGCTGTACGCCATTCTGTGGGCACATATCCTGTAGTGAGGCTGAGATTGTATAGCTGTTTTATTTGAGGGATTAGTTCCTCTTATAGTTCATGTAGGACGCAACCTGGGACACCGTCTTGTCTCATGAAAGCAGTGTTTTTTGCTTTGGAGAGGGCAGCCTTCACCTGAGCATCTGAGATGTTTGGGAGGCAGCCCTCTGCTGGGAGATACTTTGCTTTGGGGGGGGGGGGGTTTGCACTGAACCTGTCTGCCAGGATATTGGCGATGTCTGTGGGCTCAGTGTATTTTTTGTCGTTTAGAATCAACTCAGAACAAGTCTGGGAGTTGCATCCCAGGTTTCTAACATAACTGAAAAAAGCCTTATGATTGTCTTTGGTGTCCTGTGCAATTTTTCTCTCGAAGCTGGCCTTGGAGGATTTTATGAGGATCGTAATTTTTGCTAGTACTGATCAGAGATGCCTTCCCTATTAGGGATTTTGCTCTATCATGTAGTAGCTTCCTCCTTCTGTTGTACAGTTTATTTATGGCAGGGGTCTACCAGACTGGACGCCTGCCTTTGGATGATTGGGTCTTGGTTTTGTTTGGGATAGCATGATCCATGCATTCCTGGAGATGTCCGTAGAATGCATTTATATAGGATTCTGCAGTTTGGGCTGTAGTTTCCACTGGCCCTGAGACCTTGAAGGATTCCACTTCGGTTTTGAGAAGTGAGAAGTTCGCTTTTGAGAAGTTTTTCACTGTGGTTTTCTGGGCTGGGGTGGGGTTGGGATGTGGACATCCAGTGAAATTAATTTATGGTCTGATCTTACCAATGAGGGATATACTTCTGGTGTGGAGCATAGAGTCCCCATGTTGGTAATGATCAGGTCTAGTATGTTGTCCCCTCTTGTGGGAGTGGTGACTAGTTGTTCCATAGCATTTGAGTTTATAATTTCCAGGAATCTTTGGGCTAAGGTGCTGGGGCTTGAGTAGTGCTTCCAGTCAATGTTTGGGTAGTTGAAGTCGCCCAATATAATGGTGTTCAGAGAGATCTTCATGTTCTCCAATGTTTTCAGGAAAGCCAAATGGGATTCCTGACTTTGAGAGGGTGGTCTGTAGGATGCTATAAACTGAAAAGCAGTCTTGCCCACTGTTAGTTGCACATGGATGGTCTCCGATACTTTGTGCAATGCCACTAACCTGGAGGTGTGGATATCCTTGATAAATATGGAAACTCCCCCTCCTTTTGTGGTTTGGTCTGGGTTTTGGGGCCAAAAAGCATGATATGAGGTATAGCCTGGTAGTGCTGGGGTGCTCTCTGGAGCCTTGAACCAGGTTTCTGTCACTGCACAGATATCGATGTTCTCCATACTGAGGAGAGTTTTGAGTGCATGCATCTTGAGGTTAAGACTTCTGGCATTTAGCAGCATTACCCTTAGTTTCTTGTTCCTTGTGCTGTCTATGGGGGTGGGTTTGACTTTTGAGCCTTGCCTAAAAAGGCACTATGGGGGTGGCAAGAGCCTTTGCCAATATCCGAAAGCCCAGTGGTGACAGGTGCAAGCTGTCCCTAGCGAAGCAACGTGGCTTGTCGAGCATGTCATCCCAGGCTGACAGACACTGGATCCCCTTTGAATGACACCAAAATTTTAGCCAATTGTTAAAATTGATCATTTTGTCTTTGTACTGTGGCTTCATTCTAGGTGAGGGTAAGATGCTGCTCAAGGTCAGGGTCATACCAGCCTGGGCTACATGATCAGAGAGCTCCTCTATGTCTCTTTTCATGTAGTCCAGGGAGGTACATCTCAGGTCATTCACACCAGCATGTACAATGACTGATTCATATTTGTATTTGCTTTGGAGTGACCTGAGTGCTTGCGTTATGTGTCTGATCCTAGCACCTGACAGGCAGCTCACTGTGACCTTCTCTTTATTCAGCCTGGTGAGCGGGACGTCAGGGTGTCTGACAATAGAGTCACCTATAACAAGAGTATCAGGTGTGTTATTCAGCCTTAAGGGCTGTGGCTGCAGTCTTCATTGATTTATCGAAAGCCTTTGACATGGTTAATCACCAACTCCTCCTACACATACTGAAATCCCTTTCCCTTGATCCCCAAGCCATGAATTGGTTCAAATCTTACCTTGAAAACCATCAGCAGGCGGTACTTTGGCAAAATAAACTGTCTAATAACCTTAATATCTCCCTCAGTGTTCCTCAGGGCTCCATTTTAGGTCCACTCCTTTTTTTCATTTATATTAATGACCTTCATTCAGCAATACCACACACCACCTGCATTCAATATGCAGATGACTCTACTTTTATCTGTACAGCCACCTCTGAAACTGAACTTAAATCTCTTACCCAAAAAGCTTTCAATACTGTAGAGCAATGTTTTTCAAACTACTGCCTCCTCCTTAACCCCAAAAAACTAAACTGTTACTTTTCACACCTACCCGAAAATCCACTCCTATCCATCTCACACTTCTATCAAATGATGGCACTATCATGTGCTGTTATAGCTTCTAGACAACTGTGTTAGGAATAACTTGTTATAGATATTGCTAGGTAGGCAAGCCTCACAGTTAGGTTAGCCAGCAGCCAACTCCCCCTCCTTTTTTTTGTTTCTAAATAAACCGTACCTCCAGCTCATACCCCCTTTATACCTAAGTAGTTTTATCTCCCCTCCCCCTCCTCCTCCCTGGCCTGACATCCCCTTTAGGAGACCTATTTAACTGTTGTAAAATTTCTGACCACTAGGTGGTGCCTCTATATTAGCTTCCGAATACTTATCTCTTCTCACTTGCTTATCCATTCTCTCTAACTCCCTTTCTAGTTTTCTTCTGACTTACTATTTTACTATATCTCCCCCTTGACCTAAACTACCTTTTATCACACTCTACTTCTGCCAGCTTTGCAGCATTTCTCCATAATCTCTTACTTTCAGACTTACCTGCATATTTTCATACCTCACTGATTGTCACCCTTAAATATTAAATGAGCGGACTATGCTGATAATATTTAACAAAAGTAACAACTTTATATATAAAAATTATGAGCTTAAATATTCCCAATAAAGAAATTGGATTCTATTTTATTCATCTAATTCTATTATTAATTCTACTTTTATTACAGTACTCTCTAAAGTTAAGAATTAATTAACTGGTTTGACACCAGGAAAATATACTGCTCTTATATATATAAGACCTAGAACTATTCTTTCTGTAGACTTATTAAAAAGTAAAAAAGATTGATCAGTTTCTACTTGAAGGTTAATACACAAGGCTAGACCTAATAAAGGTCACATTTTGGGCTGTTCATTTATATGCACAAATTCCACAAATGTTAGATCAGGGCAGGAACGATAAAAACTCACAGTCCGTGCAAACAGCTAAACACATAATACTTAGAAGCTGAAAAGGAGCATCTATTCTTTGTGGAGATTTATTAGAAAGTAAAAAAGACAGATTAATTTTTACTTTAAGGTCAATACACAAGGTTAGACCTAATAAAGTCCACATTTTGGGCTTTCCACTTTTATGTACAAATCTCACAAATGTTAGATCAGGGCAGGAACGATAAAAACTCACAGTCCCTGCTAAGAGCTAAACACATACTATTTAGAAGCTGAAAAGTAGGATAAATTTCGTTAGTAATAGAATCAATTAAACTAATTGAGCTTTAATTATTTGATTTATGGAAGAGTGTGTATTATATAAGCTGGAGGCTGCTACTTACATTTTATCTGAAGAAGTCACCCTATTTAGGATTTTTAACTTTGTATCTGTGGATTTTACTGAATAAATTCAAGAACTGGTTTTTACAAAACAACAAGCCTGGTTTTCTTTGGTCGGAGGCTTCTTCTTTTTTTTGGTTTACTAGTTTTTGGAAAGTTCATCAAGTTTTTGATTGTCACCCTTGACAATCTACTCTCATGTCTCTACCCGCTCCGTTCGCCCTGTGGGCTCACTCCGCTCCCCTACCCTGCCCCCAATTTCCACCCACCCCCAGTACTCCTACCTTTATTCCTCTATAGCTACACCCACATCACATTCACACCAATCAAGCTATTCATATAATTACCACTCCCAACCACCATTCCCTCAACACACCCTCTTTTACCTCACCTCCTAACCATCCTTGTGACAACACCCTACCTATTTGATAACTCTCCTAACCTACTTATAATACTCTACTACCCATTTTTTCCCACTTTTCAAACAAATATAATGTCTACACCAACTATCCCGTACCAATTACAAATCTTACTCCTAATCTCACTCTTACCTTCACTAACTACTGCCTATCTCTTAACCTCCTATGAACAACCACTATACTCTATGCTTCTCTTCCTCCCTAAACACACTTCTACACCACCATTAACTATCTATCCAACATTTCTTAACCTCATATCCAAACCCAGCTTCCTACTTGCCAAATATCATAGACTAACTCATATTAAGTATTCTAACCAAAATGCTAGAAAAGTAATTGGCTTATATTATAAACCTCTCAACCCTAAACACATAATACTCCTACACTTAATACTAGATGGGGACATTCACCTTAACCCAGACCCAAACTATACCCTTAACACTCTAGGCTGCAACCCAAATAAAACTAATACCCTAACCACTAAACCATCTAACTCACTATCTATAGCTCATCTCAATATACACAGCATTGGTAATAAAATTGCTCAACTTCATGCCCTTCTAGATGTCCACCTATTTGACATCCTATGCTTATCTGAAACTTGGCTTAAACCTACTGTTAAGGACAATGAAGTCACCCCACCAGGTTACAATATCATAACACTAGACCGCACAACCAAAAAGGGAGGAGGGGTAGCAATCCTCTATAAAGCAGAGCTACAGGTTACTACTTTAAACCTTAACCCACCATCAAACAATACTGTTGAAATTCTTATCACTAAACTTCAAATCAACACACATAAGGCCATAAACTTTATCTGTATATACCTTCCCCCAGGCAATAACATAAGCACACTTGAAAATATCCTTGACTGGCTTTCCACCAACCTCCCACAAGAAACCATAGTCCTAGGAGACTTCAATGTAGACTGGATGACCTGTAGTAATATATACCCAACCACCCATATTAACCTTTATGGCTTTACACAAACTATTAACTCCCCTACCAGAACTAATAGAACCAACAACAAAGAAAGTACCTTGGACTGGATACTTACTAATAGTCCTCATCCAACATATAAAGCAGGTACCCTCCCAGAAGATCTCAGTGACCATTCACTAACCTATATTATCAGACATAAGACCAACCTAACTTCCCCTTTCTCCTATAGAACAATATGCACGAAAAAGCACTTTAACCCAGAACTTTTCCAAACTGAACTTAAACAATGCAACTGGTCACCATTAAAATCTCTTCCACTTAATGAAGCCATAGAATACTTCAATTTAATAATCCTAGCAATCCTAAATTAACACGCCCCATCACTTTCAGTTAGAAATAAAACTAAACCAGCACCTTTGCTCTCCAATAATACTGGGCAAAAAATCCGTCTTAGAAATAAATCCTGGGCAAAATGGCGTGCTACTAAAATTCCTTCAGATCACCAAACCTTTAAACAACATAGAAATAACACAAAAAAAAGCCATTTTATTAGACAAAAAGAACTTTTACCTTCAAACACAGAAAACCTACCACAAGGCACCACAAAAATATTGGACTAGCATTAACAAACTTCTTTACCCAGGTCAATCAATCACTCCCAACCCACTCGTCTCTAACCTTAACAATCCCTTACAAACTGCCAATGCCTTCAATTCTTTCTTCACTGATGCTATCCAAAATCTTGCTAGCCATCTTTCTCCTGATACCTCAAATCTGCCTACTTCTACCACTATCCCACCTCCACCATTTCATCTACAACCAGTGTCAACTTCCTTCATTTATTCCCTTCTCCTAAAATTAAAACCAACAACCCCCTCAGCTGACCAACTCCCAGCAGAATTCCTGAAAAAAGGAGCTAAAGCCATAGCTTACCCCATTTCTATTTTGATCAACAGAACCATAAATGAAGAAACTATCCCATCTATCTGGAAAATTTCCCATATCATTCCACTACATAAAGGGGGACACTCCAATGAGTAATCTAACTTCTGTCCGATAGCCCAGCAATCTCCCCTTGCAAAAATAATGGAAAAATGCATCCATAAGCAACTACTTTCACACCTTCTCCATTACAACTTACTTCCCAACTGTCAACATGGTTTCAGACCTTTCCACAGTACCACCACTGCCCTGCTATCCTTCATAGACACCATCAACAAAAACTGTAACAATAATATTCTTTCCTCTGCAGTCTTCATTGATTTATCGAAAGCCTTTGACATGGTTAATCACCAACTCCTCCTACACATACTGAAATCCCTTTCCCTTGATCCCCAAGCCATGAATTGGTTCAAATCTTACCTTGAAAACCATCAGCAGGCGGTACTTTGGCAAAATAAACTGTCTAATAACCTTAATATCTCCCTCAGTGTTCCTCAGGGCTCCATTTTAGGTCCACTCCTTTTTTTTCATTTATATTAATGACCTTCATTCAGCAATACCACACACCACCTGCATTCAATATGCAGATGACTCTACTTTTATCTGTACAGCCACCTCTAAAACTGAACTTAAATCTCTTACCCAAAAAGCTTTCAATACTGTAGAACAATGGTTTTCAAACCGTTGCCTCCTCCTTAACCCCAAAAAACTAAACTGTTACTTTTCACACCTACCCGAAAATCCACTCCTATCCATCTCACACTTCTATCAAATGATGGCACTATCATTTCTCCTGACCTAACCACTAAACTCTTAGGAATAACAATTGACAACAACCTCAACTTTGATATCCATATAAACAACACAATAAAATCAGTGAACAAAAAACTGGGGTGCATTTACAGAATTAAGCCCTTTCTAACTCCAGTAGCTAGGACTGTTACAGCCAGAACCCACTTAATCTCGACTCTGTTCTATGCCTCCCCTATATATACTAACCTTTCTTAAAACAACCTCAACAAACTGGCCAAATCCTATAATAATATTGCTATATTTGCCATAAGCACTCCTTTTAGAACTCATCACTGTCTGAATCTAAAACTAGACTGGCTAGAATTTCAGAACCAGCTTCACTTTCTACAGCTACCCATAGTCCACAATGCTCTGTATAAACCCACCAACACTCCTATACTCTCTTTCATCATTACACCTTATAATAATAATAAGAACCTATGCTCCTCAGATAAACTGCTGATCAATACTTCAAGATCCAATCACTCAGCAGGTGACTCCCTGTACTCTAACTCTGTAGGAAAGCTATGGAACTTACTACCCACTGAACTCTCAACACAAATTTCTCTTTCACTCTTTAAAAAGAATCTAAAGCTATTTCTTAAGACACACTGGCTATGCTTCTGTACTAACCCTGACTAACTTTTCTCCTTTTAAACTAACAACTACTCCTAACTCTAATTTTTACCTTAAGAATCAAAATACCATGTTATTATAGATAAAATGTATGTATACATCGATATTGTATCTCATGTACAATACCCATTCATGCTTACTGCTAATTCTATCCTTGCTAAGACTAATGTATTTTATATATTAAAAAAACAATTTTTTTTTGCAAGAACTGCTTTTTTAGTTTTTTGTAAGTTGTATCTGCTATTACTTTTTAATGTATGTATTATTTTATTTTTGGAACTTTTCTCCCCGGGTCTCTACTGAAAATAGACATGTATCCAGCTAGACTAGACCGGTCAACAGATGTAAAATAAAATAAATAAAATAAATAAATTATCAGCTGAGAAGCACACTCAGTCAGAAAACAAGGCTATTTTGTCAAAGTTTTTTTTTTTTTTTTTTTTTTTTTTTTAGTAAAGTGGAAAGAGAGAAAGGAGAAACAGAAGATAATTCAAGGTTAAGGACCTAAGTGGGTTGGCCTTCTCAAATGTTCTCTCTGTATTAGGTAGAATGAGCTAATGACACTAGACTGGGATAGAGCTGGGATAGACCTGAACAGATGGGACTGGTAGGAGTGCCTAAAATCAAAATATGATCTCACTGTACTAGATTGAGTGAGCAAATGAGATGGACCCAGGAGAAGTGTTAAAACACAGATTTAAAGGAGGTGTGGCCAATTCCAAAGCCACCAAGATTAATACCACAAGAATAGGGAGGGAGGGCAGGAAACGAACTGCAGAGAGACAGCTCGACCACAATATTCAGTGAAACAAATAAATAAACAGAAAAATAAAATGCAGTACTATCTTTAACACAATATTCAATGAAACAAATAAACAGAAAAATAAAATGCAGTACTATCTTTAACACTGCAAGCTTGTACTTAACTCAGCTTGTAATACAGTTGATGTAGGTACATAGCAGCTGGCCAAGCCTTTTTACTGATAACATTGCTATTCGTACAAATGTAATAACTTTTCCTGTTAGCAAATTATTTACATTTGTTATTCTTATGCTTATTAAATTTATTTTGTACAAAATACTCTGGAATGCAAAATGTGTGTTTAGGCTAATGAGTTAATACTCGAGGCTGTTTTTGTCTGATTTGTTGCCATCTGCTCCAGTTCCCATCTAATGCTTTATACTATGATTGTTGTGCCAAAGCATAATATTTTGCAGTTTACTATTAAAATGTCGAACGGCACTACGTCGACTGTACTATAGTCGAACATGGAAGTTCGAAAATAGTAATGCCGATGTCAAAAAAACAATCTAGGAATGGTTTTAACATGGGTCGAGGTAGGTGTTCAGTATTATTCAGAACTACAAACATCTCCCCTACCTCGACCCATGTTAAAACACAGTCCTAGATTGTTTTTTTGACGTCGACATTACTATTTTCGAACTTCTGTGTTCAACTATAGTACAGTCGATGTAGTGCCGTTCGACATTTCAATAGTAAACCTATTTTGCATTTGTCTGCAATGACCCTCATCTCTCTCTCTTCTTTTGACACACTTGATCAGCCTTACAAAAGCTGATACCAGTTAGTAAATACTGACTGATTTTCATAAATGATGAAATGCTTACATTTATGTTATAGTTACTAAACATCAATGATAATAAATTCAGTTAAAGCCAAATGTATCAATTTAAGCACAACTACATCTCCCATTATGTTATTTTTGTTTCTTAAACCTTACAGTATTGCAAGGATATACTTAAAGAATAATTATTGTCAAAAGCTGAAAATATTATTTGCATGCATTATTAATGTCTAATCTTCACTCGTAACTAGTGATCACCAATGCATGGTCTGTGGGCGTCTTGTAGCCACCATGAGGCTTTTTAATGGCCTGAAGAAATATAAACTTCTGCTAAAGTTTACAGGGTGATTCTATTTTCCCCATAGTTTTCTCCAAAAAACATATTTTCCTTTATAGGCACTGCTACTACCTTAATCTAGCAAAATACTTTGTGTTGTTTTCCAGTTGCTTCCCTCATGGATCTAAAGTCTGGTGAAGTCTTGTAGCACCTTTCATGAATGAAAGTGCTAATTTCATTGTGTTATATTAAAGTTCATTTTTATGTGTATTTTGTCATCATTCCTTGACTAAGACTACTAGTTGTTTGTTTTTATGTTTTTCTTCAAAGTAACTGGTGGTTATATTTATTCCATTGGCATGTGGAAAGTTTAAAAATGTTATGGGTTGCTGCAGCCATTAAAAACATGCATCTGAAAGAGGCTGTAATAGAACGTGCTGATGTTGCTGATGTTAGCAGATGTCACCCTCGAAGGCATAGGTTTTACAAACCTTGTTTCACCTACCACGGTCTCCATAAAACTGAAATAGTGGACCACTAGAGGAGTAGAGGGACTGAATGCAGTAAATAGTACATATCTGCCAACCCCATCTGAGGCTTCATTGGAATCATGGAGAACCCATCCCAGTGAATACTAAGGCATGTGTATTTTAGATACAGGAACTTTTCACTGATCTACAGGGAACACCGTAGAAGTTTCATATGCTTCTGGCTCAAGAATACTCCACTAGTTTCTCAATCTTATCCTTCCACATGTTGGCTAGAATATGTGGTTTCCAGGTATTCTTGAGGAATGAGATAACATCATGCAACATTCCTTTGCCACTGTCCATTTCCTTGAGGTACTGGGAGCCATAGACTGCACCCAGCTTGAAATAAAGGTTTCACCTGGTGATCTGGGAAGGAGGTACATGAACAGAAAAATGATCACTCCTGTGTGATACCTCCCACTTACAATGACAAGGTAGAAATTCTGCAATGTTGTCTCCTGGGTCTACCATACTACCCTGATCAACGATGTACCCATCAACCTGTCTTCTCTTATAGATGGTTTGGTGTCATGAGTATGTGTAGACATACTGTCTATGTCCATTATATAGAGAAAGGATGTGGGAGACACATTTCCCTTGTCTGACATAACCCCTGCAGTCCCAGAGCCCCAGACTGTGCTCATCACTGTCATCATCATCATCATCAGAAGATAATATTCCTCCAACATCAGATGAAAGGAGGTTCATAGTGCTTTACCTGTGAATACACACACACAAAAAAAAAACAAATAAAAATAACCATAATAGCTGTGCCAAAATGCCTCAGACACACATGCAAATGTTACTCGTGAAAGAAAACAAAAGCTGGATAAACGCCTGGTATACACCTCCAGCGAAAAAATGAAAAGACCAATGGATAGACCATGCAAATATTATAATCCCAGTAACTACTAAATACAAGTAATATATGTAAATATGTCCATACCAAGTGATTATTGTACCTCAAGTCCCTGATATACGTAGATACAACAGTTAACAGAGGCAGTATATCATACAAGTGACTATCAGTTGCAAAGAAGGATGTAATAAATATTGGACTGGCATACCTGGGGCATCAATAGTGGAAATCATGTACACATGTTCCACCTCTGCCCAAACATCCAGCATTACACTGTGAAAATCTTCAAAGTTTCCTGGATCCCTGATAGATGTCAGGAACTTCTTCATCTCAGTGTGTGGTAGGATGGTAGATAGCACAACACCAGCAGCTGTCTGGTCCCATGCCACAGTCTGTGCACTGACATTGGTCTTTTTAATAATGTCGCTGACCCTGTGTTGAACCATTATGTGTCTATGGCCCTGGCCACCAACAGCATTGATATTGTTGACCACCTACCACCAAACATGGTCACAGAAGGGCTTATTGGAGGCACATAAATTAAATAACCATCCACCATGGAGACATTTGGCCTGTAATATGATCTCATTCTCAGCATTTGAGAAAGGAGGCCCTTCTTACTTTTAAACTTGACTGCCATATCCCTTTTCTGATAGCATAAAAAGCTGATATCACAACACTACTTAACATACAGCGCACAACAAACTTTGTATTTATGGAACAAAATACATCAATATGCAGTCAGTGGGTAGCATAGTCAAGTGTATCAGAAATATCCCCGCACCCTAAAAAAATAAACATGCACCCTAAAAACAGAAACAGTATTCTAAAAAAATACACAAGTTCCCAAGTATAACATTAAGCATAGGTGTAACCTATGCAAATACAACAGGCACTGTAATATCCCATATGCATCCCTGTCTAAATAAACTACAATTACAAACAATACCAGATAAAGGAATGTACACCTACCAAGTAGAAAAAAGACATCATAAGCAGATCTACAATATGGACAATGTAAGAAAAGCTCTCCTCAGTGACTGTCTAAGCTTTTACCTTGTTACAATAATACAATACTACCAAGGATGTCTCTGCACATGAATAAGTCTGCTGACTCATCTCCATTAAGTACATTGTGGATTACTTGAACAGGTTTTATTGAAATAATGCAGGTAGACAGCATATCACAAATATTTATAAGCCTAGTAAGAATGAGCAATTGTATGGAAGAACATTAGCCTTTAAATCATGCTGAGTATGTGCAGTATGTTCAGCAGCATTTGTGAAGCAAGAAACCTTCTCTAGCATGATGGAAGTGCCGTGACCCATATTGTGCTTATATGGTGTAGATAAACTTCTCTGGGCATGTGGAATATGTTAATTAGCTCTCAGTTCATTACCTTTTTTCAATCACTCAATTTGCTTGATGTGCTGTGGAGATAAATATGGTGCAGGTTTCTGCATGATGAAGTGTACATGACATTCATTGAACAAAGGTAGTAAAATAAGTAATGCACAACGATGTTATGAGAAGGTCTGTCCTGCAGAAAGTGTTTCTATCCTCACATTCATTATCATCCTCATATCTCCAGTAATCCTAGCAACACAACTGTCCAATGTAAGAAAAAACAATAAATAAATAAAAAGGTCTGACATAATTACTATAGTGAAACATGTGGCCGTGTCAGAAGTAGAATGATTTGCACATGTAGTCGAATATCTGCTTCTTATTCACCTACTCATGTGACACACCATGTTTCTGATGTCAGTGTTCCATTACAGTGCCATAGGTGCACTATTCTTATCTTGTGAAGGTATTTTCTGAATGAGATTAGTGTGGACATTTAACTTCTTGAAACCCAAGTTGGCAAGTCAGTGCACTCAGTTTTATTCATTATTTTTGTTCATCCTTTGTGTAGTATTTGTCATTGCTCACAGTGGCGGCTGGTGACTTCAAATCAAAGGGGGGCTGCAGGAGACAGCTGAATGGGTGGGGTCAAGGGGAGGGGTGTGGCCAACCAGAAAGGGGAGGGGCTATGCTCAAAACTACAAAAACTAACTTTAATTAAATACGCTGCCCTGGGTGCCAAACCATCATTATGAGAGTCCAATCAAGACAAAAATAAGTGTAAAAGAATAAAAATATTTCAATGCATTGGCTGCATGACAGCTTACTTAATATTTAGATGGAAACAAAAGGTTGTGAGGCATGAAAAAATAAATTACTTTTTAAATACATTACTGGAATGCCATTCAAAATCAAGTACAAGCAAAACCAGAAGCACTCAACTCAAACCACTTCTCCTTGCACTGCAGTTCTAATTATAATTTATATTCAGTTTTATTAAAGTGCCAAGTAACATGCTGAAAGTAGAAATCTCTGTGATGCCCCCACTTGTAAAAATGTTTCTTATCCAAAAAAGACCTGCTGCCTGACAACTATCTACTTGTTTCATGGGGAAAACATGTAAGTAAAAAATGAAAAGCAAACAAGAAACAAGCTCAAGTTACATTGATTAAAGGATTACTGTACAGGTTATGGACCACACATGATTGGCATTCTGTTTAGTTTATGGGTAAAGTCTGTAGAGATGACTGGAAGTCTCCAACAAGTGTAATGAGCTTTTTAAAATAATGGAATCCTGTCCTTTAATACCCAAGGCTTATACATTATCTAGTCAAGTATTCTCTGCATGGCAACAACAGAAAGGCTTTCAATGTTGGCAATTCTTTAACAGTATGCTTATTAAAGCTTACTTGCATCTTACGATCTCAGACAAGCTTACATTATGGTCATTAAAGCATTGCTACTTAAACACAGAGCAACAGGCACTTTGAGTAATAAGCATAAATCAACAGTACAAAAATATGACAGAAACCAGACCTTTCTGCAAAATCAAGGACAGATGAAAAGCCACTGTAGTACTTGTGTCTACCTTGGATGGGAGACACACTGCACATTTACAATGCATAACTACTCCTTGCCTTGCTTGGACACATCCAGAGTCAGTACATGGTGGAGTGGGGTGCAACAAGTATGACACAATTTGAAATGTCTCTGGCTGACTGTGATGGCCCTGACTCGTGTCATACCTCTCAACCTCAGAGCAAGAAATCTGGACAAAGCCATACACAGAAGTGGGACAAATGCCCACAAATAAGGACAATTTATAAATATTGCTCTAATAAACTTAGAAAGATAATAGAATAGGTCTTGCATTAGTATGACTTTTCTGAAGGGTATAAAATCTGAAACTCAAATGTCTGTCATTATTTTCTAACTTCAGTCTTTAGTGATTTGTCACTAATTTGCCAAAAAACACAATTATTATATGAAAAATGGACCAAATGTGATGCAAAAATATAAAATAGCCACACAATACAGCTGGGAACCTGTCAAAGAAGGGACACTTTAATATTAGTACTGCTAACTTGAGCAGCTGACAAAATAAAATAATCTGCATGCATTTCAAGTAATCTATAACTTTGATTATTACAGTTATTTCTTAATTGTAAACCCTCCATGTTTTCTTCCAAAATTGCTATTTTGCGGAGGGATTATTAGGGGGAAAAGCAACGTTTTAAGCCAAAATTGGAGACAATTGAGAGGTTGGCTATGCCTAATTCTATAAAGCAATTTATTTGCATGTACCTCTCAACCTGTTAATGCAGTAAATCTGAACAAGGCCAAATGTACTGGGGCAACATATAAACAGTACTAAAAATTGCTTTTGTATAAATTCAGACAGTTGATAGAATAACAGTTCTTACTTTTGCATGCATTTTTCTGAAGGTTATGAAGTCTGAAACTCAGTGTATCATTATTTAGTGACTTAATTTCTAAATGATTTGCCAGAAAACTACACATTTTATGAACAACAAACCAAAAATAAGAAGCAAAAATCTATTCATTCTTTGAAAATCTGGACAGTTGGGAGGTATAGTTCAGCTGGGCCTGTCTGAGTTTGCTGCCCTTCCCCCCTGACAAAATCACGGTTGAATGGAGCCTCTGCAGCCATTCCAATGAACCATTACTTGGCTATTTCACTCCATTTACCATAAACACTAATGTGCATACTGCTTTACTTGTATGATGAGTTGGACTTCATTTGAAAGTTTTATTTTGTATTTTACAGCACAAACACTAAGTCATCTACTAAACAAAGCAATGCAGTCTTACAATGAAAACTTAGCATTAAAACTTCTCTGCCCTTGAAACTCACATTCATTGAAACAGCATTGAAACCCACATTCAAAGAAAATACATTTTGCCAGTGGCAGATAAAGATTAATTTTGGGCTGTTTTCAAATCATAGGCCCCTTGCATATGAAACATACATGTGCTCTTTGATACACCTTCCTCATTGTACTAAATTATATTCCTTGTACAATATATTACAGTTGTTAGAGGGCGTTTTAAATTTGTTTTGAACATTTTTCCAGTAAGCAATGAAACAAAATGCATGCACCCATAATGACAAAACTGCCCAGTTCAGAACATTTATCATAAAAGTCTACTCAGACTTCCACATCCCACCATTATCAGTAAATATGCACAATTCTACAGTCCACCATTATCAGTAAATATGCACAAGTCTACAGTCCACCATTATCAGTAAATATGCACAATTCTACAGTCCACCATTATCAGTAAATATGCACAATTCTACAGTCCATTATCAGTAAATATGCACAATTCTACAGTCCATTATCAGTAAATATGCACTATCTCTGAAGAAATAAAAGTCATCTAAATAATTCCACATTAAAGAAATCTGTAACTAATGAAGAGGTTGCTGCTAGCAAACACCTTTATATTTCATGGTTTCATTGAAAAATAAAGTGCCTGTTGCCCCTCAGGAATAAATTGCCTATATTACATTAAAAAAATGATAAGCTAGTAATATTGCAAGAGGAAATGGATGGCAAACTGATAACAGACTTATACTTAGTATTTTCACCAAGGAGAACACTCTCAACACAGCAGCATCCACCCTTTGTGGGAGTAGAACTCACAATCTTCTGCATCAAAGGCAAGTACACAACGTGTTGTGCTATTAACAAGGTAAACCAACTTCACTTAAGCAGCACTAAACTTCTGTTCCCCTGCAGCTCTCAGCTCCTTGTAAAATCTACTCAATACTCAACTTCACAGCACAAGAAAAGTGGAAAAAGCCAAAATGTATTGGGGGGGGGGTCAAAAGCCCAAAATCCAGGGGCACAAACATTGCTTGTATAATCTTGGAAAGTTGCTAGAACCATACATTTTACTGCCAAGCTCCCTGTGTAAAACAGAGCAACATACCACTACGCCAAGTCAGCTGCTTTGTAAAAGAGGAAGACTGAAACTTAAATGGCTATCATTTAGTGAATTCAGTTCTCACCATAGCTGTCAACCTCTTAGTACAAAACACCTGGACAAACCCAGTAATGAGGGAATACAGCCCTCAAACATTCAGTGAATTCAGTTCTTGCCATAGCTTTCAACCTTAGCACAAAAAACCTGGACGAAGCCAATAATGAGGGAATACAGTCCCAAAAATAGGGACAAATTTCAAATATTCATCTTATAAACTTAGAAAATTGCTAGAATAAAAGGTTGTGTTACGGTTGTGTTACTATGTATTTTCTGAAGAACATGAAGTCTGAAATTCAAATGCCTGTCAATTTTACTGCTGACAGAATAAAAACAATTTTCAGCAGAGACCCAGGGAGAAATACTGCAGACACGTCTTTGTAAAATGACAGGGCACCAGAACAAATCCACAAAAACACAGGGAGGAGATGCAGACTCCACATAGAAGGCACCCCAGCCAAGAATCAAACCAAAAAACCTATAGCTGTGAGGCAACAATACTACCACTGCACCATATGCAAGGACTTAAACATTCAGATTCCTGAAGTCTGAAATTCAAATGCCTGTCAATTTTATTTAACATTTGTTAATCAGGACAGTCTGACTTACAAAAAAGAAAATCAGAGGCCCAGGAAGAAATAATGCAGACATGTCTTTGTAACATGGGAGGACACAAAAGCAAACCCACACAAACACAGGGAGCAGATAAAGACCCCACAAAGAAGGCACCCCAGCCAAGAAGCAAACCCGAAAACTTGCAGCTGTGAGGGAACAATGCTACAACTGCCCCATCAAATATCAAGCATTACAGCATTTACAAACCACAGATATTATGAGGAACAGATCAGATCAAACATGAGGAAAAATCTGCAGGTTTTTTTTTTCACAAATGGTGGTGGGTAGGGAATTAAGGTCTTTAACACCTGCATACAAGGTACAGGATTCAAGCCTGAGGTATTCCCTACAACACACACAAACACCTGTACTAGCAAACCTTAAAAACTAAATATACTGCACTGGGTGCCAAACAGTTGTCATGAGAGTCCAATCAAGACAAAATGAAGTGTAGAAGAATAAAAATATTTCAATGCATTGGCTGCATGACAGCCTAATATCTAGATGGAAACAAAAAAGGTTGTGAGGCATGAAAAAATAAATTACTTTTTTTAAAATACATTAATGGAATGCCAGTCAAAATCAAGTATAAGGAAAAACAAGCAGCACTCAACTCAAACCACTTATTGCACTGCAGTTCTAATTATAATTTATATTTAGCTTTATTAAAGTAACAAGTAACATGCTGAAAGTAGAAATCTCTGATGCCCCCACTTGTAAAAATGTTTCTTATCCAAAAAAAGACCTGCTGCCTGACATCTACTTGTTTCATGGGGAAAACATGATCAAAGTAAAAAATGAAAAGCAAACAAGAAAAAAGCTCAAGATACATTGCTTAAAAGGATTACTGTACAGGTTATAGACCACGCGATTGGCATTCAGTTTATGGTTAAAGCCTGCAGAGATGACTGTCTGTAAGTCTCCAAGTGTAATGAGACTCTTAAAATAATGTAATTCTGTCCTTTATTACAAATACTGGCATATGCATTTCAATACCCAAGGCTTATACATTATCTAGTTAAGTATTCTCTACATGGCAACAGAAAGGCTTTCAATGTTGGCAATTATTTAACAGTATGCTTATTAAAGCTTACTTGCATCTTGCAATCTCAGCCAAGCTTACCTGATGGTCATTAAAGTATTGCTACTTAAACACAGAGCAACAGGCACTTTGAGTAATAAGCATAAATCAACAGTACAAAAATATGACAGAAACCAGACCATTCTGCAAAAATCAAGGACAGATGAAAAGCCACTCTAGTACTTGTGTCTACCTTGGATGGGTGGGATTCTCTGCACATTTACACTGCATAACTACTCCTTGCCTTGCTTCGACACATCCAGAGTCACTACATGGGGGAGTGGGGTGTAACAAGTATGTCACAGTTTGAAATGTCTCTGGCTGACTTGTGATGGCCCTGACACATTTGTCATACCTCTCAACCTCAGAGCAATACATCTGGACAAAGCCATACAAAGAAATGTGACAAAGGCTCAAAAATAAGGACAATTTTTAAAATATCGCTCTTATAACCTTAGAAAGTTAATAGAGGTCTTGCATTAGTATGAATTTTCTGAATGGTATGAAATCTGAAACTCAAATGTCTGTCATTATTTTCTAACTTCAGTCTTTAATTATTTGTCACTAATTTGCCAAAAAAAACACAATTTTATGAAAAATGGACCAAAAAATGTGATGTAAAAATATAAAATAGCAACACAATACAGCTGGGAACCTGTCAAAGAAGGGACACTTTAATATTAGTACTGCTAACTTGAGCAGCTGACAAAATAAAATAATCTACATGCATTTCTGAAATAAAAGTAATCTGATTATTACAGTTATTTCTTAATTATAAACCCTCCATGTTTTCTTCCAAAATTGCTATTTTGCGGAGGGATCATTAGGAGAACAACATTTTGCGTCAAAATCAGGGACAGTTCAGAGGTTTGGATATGCCTAATTCTATAAAGCAATTTATTTGCATGTACCTCTCAACCTGTTAATGCAATAAATCTGGACAAGGCCAGATATATTGGGGGAGTATATAAACAGTACTAAAAATTGCTCTTGTATAAACTGGGACATAAATCTGGACAAGGCCAAATATATTGGGGGAAACATATAAACAGTACTAAAAAATGCTCTTCTATAAACTGGGACAGTTGATAGAACAGGTCTTACTTTAGCATGGATTTTTCTGAAGGTTATGAAGTCTGAAACTAGGTGTGTCATTATTTAGTGACTTAATTCCTAAATGATTTGCCAGAAAACCATAAATTTTTATGAGGAACAAATCAAAAATAAGAAGCAAAACATCTATTCATTCTTTGAAAATCTGGACAATTGGGAGGTATGGTTCAGCTGGGGCTGTCTAAGTTTGCCACCCTTCCCCCTCACAAAACCCTGGTCGAATGGAGCCTCCCTGCAGCCATTCCAATGATCCATTACTTTGCTATTTCACTCCATTTACCATAAACACTAATGTACATACTGATTTACTTCTATGATGATTTTAATCAAACACATAAACACACAAAGTCATACTCGGAGGCTCTGAGCAAAAATTACCTAAACAGCAGAGGCATCCAAAGCAGACATCCAAGCAACTGCCACCTCATGACACACCACAGGCAACACATAAACCACAAAATCAGTGTGCAAAGCAGTCACAGCCCTTAAGGCCAAATACAACACCAAACCTACTTGGCATAGGTGACTCCACAGTCAGACACACTGATGTCCCACTCACCAGGCTGAACAAGGAGAGGGTCACAGTAAGCTGCCTATCGGGCTAGAATCCACATAACACAAGCACTCGGGTCACGCCACAGCAAGTACAAATATGACACAGTCATTGTCCATGCTGGTGTGAACGACCTGAGACGTACCTCCCTGGACTACATGAAAAGAGACATAGAGGAGCTCTCTGATTATGTAGCCCAGGCAGGTATGACCCTGACCCTGAGCAGTATCCTTCCTTCACCAAGAATGATGCCACAACATAGAGACAAGATGATCAGCTTTAACAATTGGCTTAATTTCTGGTGTCATTCAAAGGGGATCCAGTGTCTGTCTGCCTGGGATGACATGCTTGACAAGCCACGCTGCTTCACAAGGAGCGGCTTGCACCTGTCACCCCTGGGATTCCGGATATTGGCTAAGGCTCTTGCCACCCCATAGTGCCTTTTTAGGCAAGGCTCAAATTCTAAACCTACCACCCTAGAAAACAAAAATGGGAAGAAACTAAGGGTAATGCTGCTCAATGCCAGAAGTCTAAATCTCAAAATGCACTTTCGAGGCCCTTCTCAGTATGGAGAACATCGATGTCTGTGCTGTGACTGAAACCTGGTTCAAGGCTCCTGAGAGCACCCCAGCACTATCAGGTTTTACCTCATATCATGCATTCCGGCCCCAAAACCCAGACCACACCACAAAAGGAGGGGGTGTATCCATATTCATCAAGGATACCCACACCTCCAGGTTGGTGGCAATGCACGAAGCATCGGAAACCATCCAGGTGCAATTAACCATAGCAAAACTGCTCTACAATTTGTAGCATGCTACAGGCCACCATCTCAAACTCAGGAACCCCACACAGCCTTCCTAAAGACACTGGAGGGTATAAATATTTCTCCAAACACCATTATATTGGGTGACTTCAACTACCCGAATATAGACTGGGAACATTACTCAAGCCCCAACTTTCTAGCCCAAAGGTTCCTGGAATTCATAAATTCAAATGCCATGGAACAACTAGTCACCGTTCCCACAAGAGGAGAAAATATACTAGATCTCATCATCACAAACATGGGGACAAAATGCTCCACACCAGAAGTATATCCCTCATTGGTGAGATCAGATCACAAACTTATCTCACTGGAAATCCACATCCTGCCCCCACCCCAAACAAAAAGACCACAGTGAAGAACTTCTCTAAAGCAAACTTCACACTACTCAAGACTGGTGTGGTATCCTTCAAGGCCCCCGAGCCAGTGGAAACCACAACCCAAGCTGCAGAAGCCCTTACAAATGCCTTCTACAAACACCTCCAGGACTGCATGGATCAGGCAATCCCTAATAAAACCAAGACCCTTTCCACCAAGGGCAAACGTCCAGTCTGGTGGACCCCAGCCATAAACAAACTTTACAATAAGAGGAGAAAGCTGTTACATGATAGAGCAAAATCCATAAAAGAAGACACCCTTGATCATTATTAGTAAAAATACGAGCACTCATAAAATCATCCAAGGCCAACTTTGAGAGAAAAATTGCAATAGATTCAAAAGACAATCATAAGGCCTTCTTCAGCTATGTTAGAAACCTGGGTGGAAACTCCCAGATATGCAGAATTAGTCCAAAATGATACAAAATCACTGAACCCACAGACATTGCCAACATACTGGCAGACAGGTTCAGTGCAAACTTCACCCCTCTCCCCCAAAGGAGAGATAACTATCCCAGCGGAGTGTAGCCTCCCAGACATCTCAAATGCGCAGGTGAAAGCTGCTCTCTCTAAAGCTAAAAACACAGCATCAATGGGACCGGATGGTGTCCCCGGCTGTGTGCTACACGAACTCAACGAGGAACTAAACCCGCATATAAGGCAGCTGTTTAATTTTAGCCTTACCACAGGATACGTGCCCAAGGAGTGGTGTACGGCAACTGTGGTCCCACTCCACAAAGGCGGTACCTCGATGGACCCTGGAAATTACCGCCCCATAAGCTTAACAAGCCTGGTCTGCAAAGCTATGGAGAGGATCATAATGGAACTCATAAACAAAGACATAGGGGACTTGCAGACATTGGACCCGAACCAGTTTGGCTTTGTTAAGGGCAGATCATGCCTTTTGAACTTGGTCGACTTCTTCAAAACAGTCACCAAGGCCATTGATGATGGAAAGGCAGTCCATACAGCCTACCTTGACCTTGCAAAAGCTTTCGACACAATACCCCAGTCGGGTATTATAGAAACTTACCAGCTTAAATGTAAACCCATATGTCACAAGATGGGTTGCAAACTGGCTAAAGGACAGAACCCACAGGGTTAGAGTTGCTGGCGCCATGTCAGACTTCAAGCCGGTCACAAGTGGTGTCCCACAGGGCTCAGTCCTTGGCCCCCTGTTGTTCGGCATCTACTTCTCAGAAGTACAGGCAAACATAGGAGGACTATGGCTGACAAAGTTTGCAGATGACTGCAAACTGGGCGCCATAGTGGAAAGTGCATCGGACACAGATATCCTTCAGAGGGGTCTCACAGAAACTGATAACTGGTGCCAGAGCCATGGCCTGAAGTTAAATGCCAAAAAATATATAGTCATACCCTTCGGGAAAAACAAGGTAACCCCAAGCTACCATATAGGTGGCAATCCATTAAGCACAGAAGAGGTTATCAGGGACCTGGGGACCCAGGTTGACAGTGGCCTTTCTTTTGACACTCACATTGCTAAAGTGGTTAGAAAGACCTTCTACATTGCCCACCTGATCATGAAGGGATTCACATCCAGATCAAGTGAGGTCATTGTTCCCCTGTACTCTTCACTTATCAGACCAATGATCGAGTACAATGCCCCATTCGGGATGTATCTCACCCGACACCTGCAGCAATTGGAGAGACCCCAAAAGTTCCTCACCAAAAGTATAAAGGGACTCCAAAATCTGTCATATGCTGCCAGACTGAAGAAACTCCAGCTCTATTCAGTCACATACCGCCTGCTCAGAGGTGACCTGTGCCTGACATACAAGGCCATGCCCAACCCGGAATTAATGGACATGCTCCACCTCAAAAAATCCAAATCTACCAGATCCACTAGAGCAAGCGACTTAAACTTTATCACGGATATAAATAGGACATGCTGGAGGGATAGATTTGTCACCCAGAGAATCCCTATGCTGTGGAATAGAGTCCCGGTCCATGTGACGCAGAGCACCTCGCTGGCTCTGTTCAAGAGAAATCTTGACCGGTGGATAGGAGATTGTAGGTTTACCCCGGGAATCATCTCTGTGTCACTGCCGGACAGAGGCACAACAAACTAATGGGCACAGTATTTTTTAACATAAGGGGTGGCGTAAGCCACAAAACTTTGGGCTAGGCTTATAAATGCCTTAGGGCAGATAGCCTAGTATAAACCTACGAACCTATGAACCTATTTGAAAGTTTTATTTTTGCATTTTACAGCACAAACACTAAGACATCTGCTAAACAAACTTGGCATTAAACCTTCTCTGCCCTTGAAACTCACATTCACTGAAACAACATTAAAATCCACATTCAAAGAAAATACATTTTACTCGTGGCAGATAAAAATTAATTCTGGGCTGTTTTCAAATCATAGGCCCCTTGCATATGAAACACATGTGCTCTTTGATGCACCTTCCTATTGCTTTGAACATTTTTCCAGTAAACAATGAAACAAAACTGTCCAGTTCAGAACATTTCCATCATAAAAGTCTACTCAAACTTCTACAGTCCACCATTATCAGTAAATATGCACAATCTCTGAAGTAGTAAAAAAGTCATCTAAATAATTCCACGTTAAATAAATCTGTAATGAAGAGGTTGGTGCTAGCAATCACCTTTATATTTCATGGTTTCATCGAACAATAAAGTGTCTGATGCCCCTGTGGAATAAATTGCCTAAATTACATTAAAAATAAGCTAGTAATATTGCAATAGGAAATGGATGGCAAACTGATAACAGGCTCATAATTACTTAGTATCTTAACTTTCAGTACAGCAGCATTCATCCCTTATGGGAGTAGAACCAACAACCTTCTGCATCAAAAGCAAAAACACAGCCTGTTGTGCTATTAGCACGAAACTTTGCTTCCCTTGCAGCTCTCAGCTCCTTGTAAAATCTACTCAATACTCAACTGCATCTCAACTTCGCAGCACAAGAAGTCTGGAAAAAGCCAAATTTATTGGGGTGGGTCAAAAGGGCAAAAACCAGGGACACATTAAACATCGCTTGTATAATCTTGGAAAGCTGCTAGAATAAAATGCTGTGTTACCAGTTCTTGCCATAGCTGTCAACCTTAGCACAAAAAACCTGGACAAAGCCACTAACAGGGTATTACAGTCCCAAAAATAAGGAAAAATTTCAAATAGTCACCTTATAAACTTAAAAAATTGCTATAATAAAAGGTTGTGTTACTATATATTTATTGCTAGAATAAAAAGTTGTTTTACCATGTATTTTCTGAAGACTATGAAGTCTGAAATTCAAATGCCTGTCAATTTTACTTGTGATGGAACAAAAACAATTTTCAGCAGAGGCCCAGGGAGAAATACTGTAGACACGTCTTTGTAAAATGGCAGAACACCAGTGCAAATCCACACAAACACAGAGATAAGATGCAGACTCCACAAAGAAGGCATCCCAGCCAAGAATCAAACCACAAATCCCATAGCTGTGACTCTGAGGCAACAATACTGCCACTGCACCATTAAATATGTAAGGAATTAAACATTCAGAAACCTGAAGTCTGAAATTCAAATGCTTGTCAATTTTATTTAACATTTGTTAATCAGGACAGTCTGACTTGGAACAAAAAAACAATTTTCAGCAGAGGCCCAGGAAGAAATAATGCAGACATGTCTTTTTAACATGGGAGGACACAAACGCAAACCCACACAAACACAGGAAGAAGATACAGACCTCATAAAGAAGGAACCCCAGCCAAGAATCAAACCTGAGAAGTTGCAGCTGTAAGGCAACAATGCTACCAGTGCACCATCAAATAAAAGCAACACAGGGGGAATATAACAGACCTGACAAAGAAGGAACCCCAGCCAAGAATCAAACGTCAGAACCTGCAACTGTGAGGCAACAATGCTACCAGTGAACCATCAAATAAAAGCAAACCCACACAAACACAGAGAGAAGATAACAGACCCCACAAAGAAGGAACCACAGCCAAGAATCAAACCTGAAAACCTGCAGCTGTGAGGCAACAATGCTACTACTTCACCATCAAATATCAAGCATTGCAATATTTCAAACCACAGATATTATGATGAACAGATCAAATCAAATATGAGGCAAAAATCTGCAATTTTTTTTACAAATGGTGGTGGGTAGGGAGCTCAAGTCTTTAACACCTGCATACAGGGTACAGGGTTCAAGCCTGAGGTATTCCCTACCACACCACCATGAGCACCTGGGGCATTTACACACACACACACACACTACAAGAAAGAGCACTATACATTCAAACAGTAAAAGAAAAAGCACCATACATTCCAACAAACACACTTACCTGTCTGGTCTCCATAATAACCAATGTACATTCATTAGATCCAAACCCCTTCCTGTGAAAGACTTGTGAGATTAGATCCAAACCCTTTCCTGACGAGACTGCAGCAATTCCCATTCCTGACTGCTGGTGTTGCAGTCTGGCCACGATGTGTTATCCCAGTGTGTCTGTGCACTTTAAAGTGCACAGATGTCTCCTTGCGTTTCCCTATCAGGACTGCCTTGAGCATGCGCATACAGTAGTCTGGACTACTGCATGAAGTCTGTAAATTTTAAAACTTTTTTTTTCTATTTTTTATTTTTATTTTTAGTTCTTTTTGTTTTGAGGGGGCTGCAGTCCAGCAGTCCAATAGCACGGGCCGCCCCATTCATTTTCAGTCAATGATGCCTTTAACAAATGACAGTTCCCATCCTGTTGGCAAAAACTCCAAAACTTATTCTGCACATGCAAAGACTTAGTCATCGGTCATACAAATCAGACTTGTGTCAGTGTGCCACACTTAGCATATTGGACATTAGTCGATCAAGGAAAGTGCTTTATTTATAACTGCCTTAATGGCTCCACATGTTAGTGAGGTCTATACTGGATATCAGCACAACATGTGCTTTATTTGAATCCACATAAGGCATACTATATTATCATGTTTTTATAGGGCAGAATGCATGTAATCATTTCTTTATATTATACCGTACACCTTCTACACATGCATGTGAACATTACATATAATAACAAGCAATTTATAATAGTTATGTTAAAATGCAATTCTTCACTGTGAGTAATAACATTGATAGTGTTAGTTAAGTGACTCCTGGAGTTACCACCTCCCTAATAATATTCATAACACAATTCTTTGTCCATGCTCTGGAATTGCTCTGGAATATTCCATATATAAGCATTTCTGCCTGAAATTATTACTCTAATGAAGGTACAGCATATGCCGAAACAGTTACACTGAGCAGGTCTACATTTGAGTATTACCATGCTAGTCTTCATAAGTAATACAGTAAAAAAGAATCACATCACAAACATGGCAAGAAAAAATATAACTTGATAAAAATGATTACATATGCACATTATGGTAATATTTACTGTATAATTTTTGATACATCTAGAGATGTAGACATATTCCCAGTCATGTACAAATTTGTAGTTCTCAACTTAACACTTGCACTGTCAGTCCTCCTGTCATTTTAGCAGTTAATACACAGACCCTGGAAGCTCAAATCTCACTTTCAAGGGTTTGATTCCAAGCAGCTATGTTTGATCACTTACACAATGATTTGATGTCACAGCAATGCATTCTGTAATATTAATACAAAATGTACATAAGGGAGAAGAAAAACAATATCATCCAGGTGACTACATATGTGTGTAACAGTGTTTACCTTATGATTGTTACAAACCATTGCTGAGCACATGCATACAGGTGGAACAATGCAACTGAAATTTTCAACAGTAACCAGCATGAGCTGGAGTAACTGTGAAGCATGCATAGCTATATATCTATATATCCAATTATATTCTGTGTCCTACTTCATTACTTCATACCCTTCGTGATGTGCATGTTACTGCTATTGCCACAACTGTCACTGTACTGACTTTAAACATTTATAGGAGAACTAGTTACAAATTTTCTGAAAGTTTGGTCGTTTTTCCATACAGTTATATATGTGTTTGTCCAACACTACTGCCTTAGGAGTTTGAGAAATGCATCTGTATAGAATGCAAAAAGTCTTAAATGCCCATATTGCCTATGACAGTTTTTCATGCTGAACAATTAATGACTGCCTGTTAATGTGAATCACATTGCCAATAATGTTCAACATCTCCATAATTTCAGTCAATGAACCATTCAACAATATCAACCTTCATTGTTCATTGTTAGGCTTTCCTTTGCTCATTTATTCCTGATTTACTTATCCAACACTGTAGAGTGTTCTGGCACTTGTTGGTTTGTCATGTACACTCTTTGTTTTACATCATGCTTACACTTATGATTACGCACTTGCTTGCCACAATGTGGCCATGGGTCTATGTTATGAGATCAAGCTCGGTCGCCTTGTCATGCTATGTGCCTTGGCTTCTGACATTTTTGATTAGCAATGTTGCTTGGCACTTTAACATGATTGATCATGTTATCTTCCACATGATCCACATGATGTGGACACAATGTTAAGGAATCCAGGGGGTTGTCTTTTTTTCTCCTAGTAGAAAAATTAAAAATAAATAAAGAAATAACCAGTCAGTTTTGTGTTAATTGCTAAATCTTGCAAACAGAAAGAAAGAAACAAAAAGACAAATGAAAATAATTTAATATCACATAGCAATTTTAATGTATTATTTAGATTTAAACACTATGGATTTTTTTACATTAACTGTTAACATATTATAGATATGTTCTAAAACAGAGAAATGTACTGTTTTAAGGTGCCATAAGAAAACATGACATAGAGCCTTTTAATTTAATAGATATTTCAAGTTTAGCTTTATAACAATAAAAACACAGTAGAAAGAACTGAAGGAAAATAATAGCAATTTATCTTTTCTTGGCTTTTCTATTTACACAAAAGAGTAATTTATTGATGGCAACTGTGTATCTTAGCTTCTAATGTAACTAAAAATGTAAGACTAGCTCCATTGTTTTCCTTCAATTACATATACTGTATACTCTTAGATATGTATTTATAGAAGCTTTCAGTCCATTGCTGTACTGACGTAAACTGTATTGTTGCTATACATCTTTAAAATCCTTGAATGAAAGATAATTAAAATGAAGGGCTGTTTGAAAGATGTTGAATTCATTATTTTTGTTAAAAATATATATATGTATATATATATATATATATATATATATATATATATATATATATATATATATATATATATATGTGTGTGTGTGTGTAAGAGTCAGTCGATGTGCTTTAGTACCTGATAAAAAATTCTTAAGGATATGTGCTATTGATATGTAGACATTTAAGCATTATATGCGTGTTATTTAAAAGCAATGTAACTATACATATATATATATATATATATATATATATATATATATATATATATATATGTGTGTGTGTGTGTGTGTGTGTGTGTGTGTGTGTGTGTGTGTGCGTGTTTGTGTGTGTGTGTGTGTGTGTGTGTGTGTGTGTGTGTGTGTGTGTGTGTGTGTGTGTGTGTGTGTGTGTGTGTGTGAAAAATGTTATACATGCATGGGCATGTTTGGTGACTGAGTATGTCCATATATTCTTTATGCTACAACTGCAATAAAATACAATGTATCAAAGTAAATATTGCTGGCACTTCACTAGCAAAGCTCTTGAAACTTTTAATGTTCCATGTGTTGTTTGTAGCAATAATTTTTATTGCAAATTCATATGATTTTCAGAAATCTGTAATTTTTTATGCAGTGTCTGAATATTTGTCTCATAATTTTTTCATTGTTAGGCTGTCTAGACATTCCCCAGGATTCAAGAAACTTAGTGTAGGGTTGGTGTAGAGCCTACACAGAGTGTTTCCATGTACACAAAGTTGTGCCTGTGGCAGTGCCGCACAGTGCATATTAATGAAGCACGGTATACTTAAACAAGGCTTCATGGTGCAGACCAGTGTTTTTGACTGTGAAACAATTTCGGAAATGTGGCTAGCATTTCCATGTATGATTGCTGTCTGCTAAATCTTGATTGTACTCAGTGAGTGAGTGACAGCACAGCAATTGCTTTCCCTTTTTTAAAATTTGGCAGGATCCAAAACACATTTAAATTGAAAAATAATCATACACGGGACCGTGTCATAGATGTGTCATTCTGCATTTATTAATTTTATATAGTTTATTGTTTTTCTTTCCTGTCTGTTTTTTTTTATATTTTTGTTTTTCACATGTTTGCATGATGCTTAGCTCGTTTTCATGACTGGACCACCCATGTACCAGACATGACCCAGACAGAGAAAAATAGAAACCAGATGCATTCAATTAATACCAGTGGGCATTGTGCAAACCCAGTAAGCAAGGCTGCATTGCACGAACACCGTCAAGTTAACAATGAATACTAATATAAGGGATGTCATGAAATTAATACTGTGGTAACAGCTGGTAAGTCTAGGTCTGGAATACAAATGGTTCTGGGTCCTAGTACAAGATGAGCAAACATTTCTTTTACTGTGTTGACATTACAGATTACACAAATGAAGTGCAACACAGACAAGTGCTTTCTAAACCTTCTTGTGGCAAGACCTGTAAGTTTAGGACTACTGTACACATGGTCCTGGGTTTGAAAACTGCAAATTCCATACACTTTTAATGTTGTTCCATGTCACGCCATAGTCTCATTCATAACAACTGACATAGTGTAGCTGATATTAATATTTACATGTATGAGGGCTGAGGCACTAATATTTTGTCACTTATTTACCTTTTCATTTATATGGGCATTGTGCATATATTATTAAAAGTATGACTGTGGGTGTAATGTGTACTGTGTTCATGCAAATATGTTTCTGCAATCCCATTTGAGTAACAGAGTTACACAAGTGGCTGTATATCAAATAACATAGGAACTGGTTCATAGGTTCATAGGTTCATAGGTTGGTACTAGGCTAGCGACCCTAGGGCTTATACAAACCTAGCCATAACAATTCCCTGGCTATTTCTTCCCACACTATTTACTTCCCTGGATCCCTGTCTAGCAGGACATCTGATGTGATCCCTGGGGTGAATTTCCTTTCTCCCATCTAGTCATCAAGGTACTTTTTGAAGAAGGCCAAAGAGGTGCTCTGCTTGACATGTATGGGCAGTCTATTCCAGAGTCTGGGGAGTCTCTGGGTCAGGAACCTATCCCTCCAGCATGTTTTGTTTATTGTGATGACAAGGTTTAGATCCCTGGAGAGTGTGGCTCTGAGGGATTGGGATTTCTTTAAGTGTAGCATGTTCAACAGCTCTGGGTTTGACATGGCCTTGTATGTTAAGCTGAGATCGCCTTGGAGTAGACGATATGCGACAGAGTATAGCTGGATTTTTTTAAGGCGGTCAGCATAGGGCATCTGCTTTAGGCCTGTGATTATTTTAGTGAGGAATTTCTGTGGCCTTTCCAGTTGTTGCAGATGTCTTGAGAGGTACATACCAAATGGGGTGCTGTATTCTATAATGGGTCTAATGAGGAATGAGTACAGTGGGACAATGACGTCCGTTTTTCTGGATGGAAAGCCATTAGTGATGAGGTGTGCCACATAGAAAGATTTCCTGACTGTTGTGCTGATGTGGTTATTGAAGGTGAGACCACTGTCCACCTGTGTCCCTAAATCTCTTATCACATTTTCAGTGTTTAGTGTACTGCCACCTATGTGGTAATTCATGGGTACATGTTTTTTTCCCAAAGGGGATAACTATACATTTCTTATCATTGAGCTTGAGCCAATGGCTCTGGCACCAAGCATCTGTTTCTGTAAGGCCCTTTTGTAGAGTATCAACATCATTTGGAGATTCAATAATGACTCCCAGTTTGCAGTCATCTGCGAACATTGTTAGCCAGAGTCCCTTAGTTTTGGACTGTACTTCAGAAAAGTAGATGCCAAACAAGAGAGGTCCCAGGACTGAACCCTGAGGTACTCCACTTGTCACTTGTCTAGAGCTCGATTTGGAGTCAGCTACTTTTACAGTGTGGATTCTGTCAGTAAGCCAGTTGGCAACCCATCGAGTGATGTAGGGATTTATGCACAGCTTAGTAAGTTTATCTATTATTCCAAAGTGGGGGATGGTGTCAAAGGCCTTGCCGAGGTCCAGATAGGCTGTGTGGACTGCCTTACCCTCATCCATGGCTCTGGAGACTGATTCGAAGAAGTCAATCAGGTTCAGGAGACAAGATCGGCCCATCACGAACCCAAACTGGGTGGGATACAGTGTTTGAAGGTTGCCAATGTCTTTGTTTATAAGTTCCATGATAATATGTTCCATGGCCTTGCAGATCAGGCTCATCAGACTGATGGGGCTGTAGTTCCCAGGATCCAAGGTGGATCCCCCCTTGTGGAGTGGGATAACTGTATCTGTGCGCCACTCAGTGGGCATGAAGCCTGAGGTGAGGGTATGATTAAACATGGCACTTAGGTGAGGTGCCAGTTCATTTTGTAGTTCATGTAGTACATAGCCCGGGATGTCATCTGGTCCCATGGATGCTGTATTCTTAACTTTAGACAGTGCGTTTTTTACCTGTGTGGCCGTTATTACCGGAATTTGGCAATCGTCCGGTATTGAGATGGGCCTTTTAGGGGGTGAGAGGGGGGTGAAGTTAGCACTGAATCGATCTGCCAGAATATTGGCAATATCCTTGGGATCAGTATATTTAATGCCATTCTGTTGTAGCTCAGAGCAGATCTGAACATTGCCATTTAGATTCTTGACATAGTTATAGAATGCCTTGTGGTTGTCTTTGGAATCCTTTGCAATTTTATTTTTGTAACTAGCTTTGGAGGATTGTATGAGGGACCTCAGCTTCTTACTGAGGCTGGTAAGGGAGTCTTTTGCATTCTGGGATTGTCCTCTTTTCTGCAACAGTTTCTTTCTTTTGTTGTAAAGTGTGTTTATGGCAGGGGAACACCAGATTGGCTTCCTTTTTTTTGGATTAGAACATCTTGGTTCTATTTGGGATGGCACGATTCATACATGAGTGGATGTGCTCGTACAGTAACTTAGTGTAGGACTCAGCAGTCAAACTTTCAGTTCCCATCTGCATGGGTGTCATGAAGTTTGTAACTTCTGACATGAGTAGCATGAAGTTGGCTTTGGAAAAGTTCTTTATGGAGGTTTCCTTACTGGGGGGTGGGGGTGGGATGTGGATATTAAGGGTGATTAGCTTATGGTCTGACCTGATCAACGAGAGGGTGACCATAGGTGTGGAGCATCAATTTCCCATGATGGTAATGACCAGGTCTAGGATATTGGAGCCCCTGGTGGGACTATGGATTAGTTGATCCAGGGCATTGGAATTAATGAATTCCAAGAAACGTTGGGCAAAGGTGTTGGTACACGAGTAGTTTTTCCAGTTAATGCCAGAGTAGTTGAAATCACCCAGTATTAGGGTGTTTGGTTGTATATTAATATTTTCCAGTATGTTTAGAAAGGTGTAGTGAGAATCTTGGGGCATGGTGGGGGATCTGAAGCAAGCTACAATTTGGATTGCAGTCTTACCAAGTGTTTGTTGCACCTGGAGAATTTCAGACGCATTGTGTTGGGCAACTAACCTGGTGATGTGAATATCCTTGGTGAATATGGATACTCCTCCACCTTTAGTGTTTTGATCCTGGTTTGGTGGCTGAAAAGTGTGGTAAGAGTTGTAGCCTGGTATTGCAGGGGTGCTCTCTGGAGCCTTGGACCAGGTCTCAGTTACTGCACAGATATCGATGTTCTCCATTTTTAGGAGTGCCTCCTTTGATCTTTACCTAAAAAAGGCACTATAGAGGTGGCAAGAGGCTTTGCCAGTAACCTGAATCCCAGAGGAGACAGGTGCAGACCATCTCTGGCAAAACATTGTGGTCTGTTGATCATGTATCCCAGGCAGACAGATACTGGATCCCCTTTGAATGACACCAGAAGCTTAGCCAATTGTTGAAGTCAATCATTTTGTCCTTATATTGTGGTATCATTCTGGGCGAAGGCAGGATGCTACTCAGAGCTAGGGTCATACCTGCCTGGGCCACATTATCTGAGAGCTCTTCCATGTCTCTTTTCATGTAGTCCAGGGAGGTACGTCTCAAGTCATTCACTGCGACATGGACAATGACAGAGTCATATTTGTACTTGTTGTGGAGTGACTTGAGTGCATGAGTTATGTGGTGGATCCTCGCACCCAGCAGGCAGCTCACTGTAATTTTCTCCTTGTTCAGCCTGGTGAGTGGGACATCAGTTTGCCTGCCTATAGAGTCACCTATAACTAAAGTGTTAGGCATATTGTCTTGCCTTAGGGGCTGTTGCTGGGTGGCAAACTGGTGTTGTGAGCTATGTGACACTTTGGTTGTGATTGGTGTTTGTTTGTGTTTCAGCTTCAGAGGTCCTTGTTACTTGGGCAGGTTACAGTTAAGGGCCTCCTCATATGTGGATTTAGTGTTGCTATGTGTGGGTGTTGGTGGTGTGAGTTTAGAAGGGCTATGTGTTGCTTGAGGTGTAGTGCGGATGTTAACCTTTTTCTCTTGATTGTCTGGCACAATCTTGGGTGGAGAGAGCTTTGCTTCCAATTTGCCTATGTAAGTGCATCTCTCACAGGTTGTAGTGTTGGGTGGTAGGAGGAGAGGGTTGTCTGTGTACATGAGGCAATTGCTGCATTGCCCCAGTATGCCCAGATTCACCAGGTGGACAGGAGAAATCAATGGAAGCTGACCCTTGGACATGCCTGGTTTGGTGTTTTTATTGAAAAGTACATGAGCTGGTTTCCCTTACCTTAACAAGGTACTTTGCAATTATAGGCTGTTTAGTGCCTATGATTAATTTCTCTTTATTAATAAGGAGAGTTGAGTGCTTGTATCAGTTTAATGATTCCTAGTGCTTTTTTATTGCCCAGTGTTGCACACTGCTTACCATCACACAAACAGATGCAGTCTGGCTTACAGTTTTTGCATGATGTTAATCGATGCAGAAGTTTGGCAGCTAATGCAATTTCCATGTTATCTGAGATGCAGGCAATTCTGTAACTGCATTGGGCTAATGGTAAGTGCATGCCAAGCCACATAGCAGGAATATACTTGCCTGAACATAGTACACATTATACCCGCAGTCATACTTTTGCTATTTGCTAGACAATACATAGATTAATAAATAATTACATAACTGACACAGTATTACTGTTTCAGTCCTAAGTCATATAAATGTGATTTACCTTCATATTGTCGATCACATATGACTGAACGGCCACATCACTGAACCGTTTCCGTGAAACCAGAACCATGAAAACTTTCAAATATCGAAAAAACCTTGAATGTCGACATTTCTGACCACACCACACCTACAAACAAGTGCTACCATGGGTCAAAAAGTGGGCGAGATTTGGCGGTTTGGAAATTCATTATTTGAGGTTTTGTGAAGTTGCAGTTCAGTGTTTGCGAAAGCGGGTTCAACATTCCAGACGCTGACATTATGAAGGTAAACCTATAAATATTATATAAGCTTCACTTGGTCAACTGCTATAGGTGAGAGTGACTATAATGTGAATTAGAACAACATTAAAACTGAATGGCATATGCTGCATTCGATCCCTGGACTATATGGATATTAGTTTTGCACTGACAGCTATTGCCAAAGGAAAGTTGATAAATCCCTTTGCTGTGTGTCAGTTTATTGCTAAATACTGCAATGTCACAATAGTAAAACAAAGACTGTGTACCTTGAACTCAAACCCAAGACCATCTAAATTGTAGACTTAGACTTAACACCTGCTGCTCAGAGTAGGTTGTACAACATCCCCTAAGTTAGTATTCATTGTTGAGTTCTCACTGTTAACTGCAGTGCAAGGGCACTTAGCAGGTTTATGCAATGCACAAATACATTAATAGAAAGTATCCAGTTTCTATTTTTGGCTTTCTGGGTCCTGTCTACTGCCTGCTTGATCCAGTCGTCCAGTTTGTGCAATGCCACTCTACATGCAAAACTGATTATCATAGCCAGACTTTGTTTGCGCTAAGTGGCATATCATGTAAACAATGCCCCCCATCACCCACTAAAGTAAGACAAAAGGAGAAAAAAACCGGGAAAATACAGTTTGTTGCTACACAAGGACTATGTCAGCAGAGGTCTGTATTTCAATTTTCACTCCAATGCACCTTCAGAAAACAGTTTGGCAGCAAACAACTTTAAGTTATCCATCACACAACAGTCTTTCACAATGTATTTAACTCATAACAACCCATCAACTGTTATTTATACATGTATTATATGAAATAGATTTGGATGTACTGCACTTACTGATCACACAACCTGGTAGGACTATTGCTTGAAATTATACCAATCTATGTTGCTTGGCATTTCAGCAGTTATCTGACCAATATTCAGAGATATGCAGTGTGAAAGCCAGTCTACCTCATTTACCTTACATTGTATGTGTGTATATTAATAGGGAATAGTATGATATGCAGTTTTCAGCAAATGAAAGCCAGGTTGAATGGCACAAAGAAGCATTCACTGCTCTTTTGGTGGTGGGATCAAAGGTGAATTCCTGTTAAGGCACATGCAAGAGTACACTGTTCTTTTGAGGGGGTAGACCAAGCTGAGGTAATGTTATGGCACAACTTCGCTATATAAAGATATTCCATTGCAAACATATGATGCTAAACTGAGGCCATCCATTGATCACCAGTACTTTGGAGAGTTATGAATGTTTGAATCTTGCATGGCTGAAGACTAATACTTTCTAATGGACACATGCAAGTGCAATAACTCTCTGCTGTCATGTTACTTGGCTTTCTGTACACATCTCCAACCTTTTACCTGCTTACTGTACCACATGATGAAATACAAGTACATGCCATAATAGCATTATACATTACAGTACATTTTCAGGACTTACCTTGTAAATGTGGTGTCTGTATGCCACATTTTTTGAAATCCCTAGGAAAAAACAGCATGTTGTCTTCATGGATGTTTTATATCTTGTTGAATAGCTTCAAAAAATTGTTTGATTAGCATGCAATTTACCTGCTTATGCACAGACTAAGACGGATGCAATGCATTAGTAATGTACTCCATTATAAAAAGGCAAATGCCTAGCTAGCCAAACTGATGTTGAGGAGAGTTAGTACATTGCTGAACCCACTAAGACGACCGTATTTCTTCAGAGTATTTCTCTACAGAGGAGTATTGTGCTCCAGCAGGTATGTTCCCATTTTGTTACCTACAAAATGCATATGCTATAATGCAGTTAAGGATAGATGTGAAGTAACAGCTTTCACACTTTAATCTGTATGTATTACTTAGAAGTGTAATGATAACAGGGCCTTGGTTTTCAAGCCATTTCAGAGGTACACAGAATTGATCATACCTGAAAAAGGAATTCTGTGTAATAAATATGTACACATGTTACATGGGCAAGTCCTTTGATAGCAGTTTAACCATTTCAAAGATGCTTTGTTAGCACAATGGGTCCTTAGCCTGTCATTTTCTTTGGGGGTGGAACAAAGATGAGTTAGTGCTACAGCACTAACTAGACTGGATTGTTATTTTGGGTGGGCTTACTGCTATGGCACACACAAAGATATGTTTCTCTTGTTACTCTCCTGGTTTTGTAACCCCCGTCTTGTTATTTTTTGAAATATGCAGACTCATTCATGTTCATCCAGGGGGGAATACTGACAGCCTTCCTTTACTGCTTTATCTGTAAACAGATAATTTGCAGTTATGTGATCCTCATATGTATTATCTTCTTTTGTCTTATAGGACACAAAATGTCTGCTTGTTGTAGGCCCCCATTTGCAAATACAGAGAATGATCTGATAACCGAGGTCTTAAGGCAACATGCTGCTGTGCTGCTGTCCAGGGGTTGAGCCAATATGGCTGAGTGTACCGCCCTCTGGGATGAATTAGTGGCCAACATTAACACTTTTGGGCAACACAGTCGCACATATAAGCAGGTGCATCATAGAGCCACAGACATGGTAACTGCTGCACGTAGGTGTGCAGCTGTACTGCCACGTGATTGTTAAGTCACAGATGGAGACTGTGCTGCAGAACCCCCTCTCACTGCCACTGAGGAATTCCTGGTGAACATTGCCACCCAGGACAGCTCCCAGCAATCCATGGTATAGTATGTTCTGTATGTGGGTGCATCTCCTGCATCCCAAGAGGGGTTTCCAGGTATGCTTTGTTAGATGATAATTAGAATACTGTGGTGTAGTGCAATAATTTCAGTAATGTATATGTATGTTATCAATTGTTTGTTGGATGGGTGGATTTAGGATTGCTACAGTTATAAGATTAATTTGAAGTTGTCATCCATGTTCCTGTTGACATTTGAGGTAACTGCAGATCTAGAGGTGTAAATGTATTACCCCTGACTCATTGTTAAATGTAATGATGTTGCCATTACCTCTTGCTTTACTTATTTCATGACCGTCAGGTATACAGAGATGCAGGCCTCCTGCTGATGGGAAGCCTGCTATGTTTATGCCAGTACTGTAGATAAATTTCAAGATATCTCATAATGTGTCCTCTCAGGCCTGTTGTATGTATTGCTGTGCTGTGTGTAATAGTGGCTGCAGTGTACTTTTTTAGCACATATTGCAGTAAAGTAGTGCAGGTATTAATGTATTCCTATGTTTCTCCCTTTGTATCACAGGTGAGCATGACAGTGGGAGTGTGGGCACTCTGACACCTGATGTCAGTGTCTCAACAGACACTGATGATGATGGTGGCCAAACTGAAGCACAGTTGGTGAGTGCAGAGGTTGAATTTGGCATAGAGGTTGACTTCCAGAGATACCCTTTTATTTTCCCCAGACACAGCCTGTAGGCCTATGCCTACCCATTCCATTGAGCCCAGAGAGATTGGACAGGTTGAGAACATGAACATTGATCAGGGGAGTGGCTTCAGTGCCTGTTGAATCTATCAGTAGACAAAGTGTTGGTGAAGTGTCACACAAGAGGGTTGATAGGGGTGCTTGTAGGAGGTCTGCTGTCCCTTCTCCACCTGGAGCAGGTGTCTCATCCTGTGTCACTCAATGGATGTTTAGAGCCATCATGGAGGCACAGGCACATTCTGAAAGGCACTCCAGACATATGCTCAGGGTTCTAGATGTGGCACAGTCTGACATCCATGATTGCCTGTACCATGTAGCCAGTTCAATGGATGAACTGAAAGACACGTTGGAACATGGAGTGTCTTTGATGGAATGAGGGGTTTATATCATGGACCATGCAGTATCTGTGATGACATGTGTACTGGGAGAGGGATGTCATCCAAGTGGGTGTAGGTCAGCCATACCATCTACTTTTAGCCAAGGTAGCTGTGCCCCGTCATGCTCCCATAGTGGCAGTACTTCCCCTGCTCCATCAGGGAGTGTGCCATCCACACCCAGATATGGCAGGCCATGGAGTCATGTTCCTGGTAGTTCCCACAAAGAGAGCACATCAAGCAAACAACAGTCACATTCAGGTAGTAGCACTGCATCTGACCTTGGGTGTGGAGGTGCGAGTGCATCTCCTGGCAGAGCCAGGTCTCTTGGTCTGAGGCAACAATAATGAACTGACAACTCTACCATACACAGGTCATACCTGTGCAACATACCAAGATGTAGATATAGCACTAAGTTTGGCTGTATTCATGCCCACTGTCACACACCACATTCACATGGAGGACCCCTACAGACACACACAGATACACACACACACACACACACACACACACACACACACACACACACACACACACACACACACACACACACACACGAGTTACATGGTTCAGCCTGCCTGCTTCCCCATTCTTACTCACACACACTCAACAATCTATGTTGTCAGCTTAGGCCTCCTGCACCACCTCTGCAAACAACACCCTGTGCAAGTGATGATAACTGTGCCATATCCCTGATTTCTCTCTTTTCAATCCAGAGAAACTAAAGTTTTGTGTCTGATGCACAGGGTGCTTAGCTACATTATTGCTTACTATATCTACATTTGTGTTGTTTAAATGATAATTGTATCTGTGAGTTATATTCACCTTGCCAAGTTGTACAGTGGATAGCATCATCATTACAATGCTTTACAGTGCATTCTCTTGTAAGGTTTGTGAAACCAATAATGGCAATGTATTTCACTACTTCCTAACTGTTCTCTTTAATGATTATCCAGTACAAATGTATGGTGCACATAATAAGTCAGGTCACCATATTCAGATCTCTGGATTGCATGACAGCACTCTAGTATAATCTCATCAAAACAGTACAGTGTCATGCTCTCTGTTGTATGTAGCTCACCAGAGGCAACCATATGCAGGATATCCCACAGGGCTTTATCATTATCTTTAGCTTTAGATACTAGCAATACATTTACCCATCCCATCAGCAAAGTTTGTTATATGTTCTCATGTCAAGCAGATTGCAATACCCCCCATGTAGTTTATCTTGCTACATGTTCAGCTTGCCCTGTCTATTATGTAGGCAAGACTGACCAGTGCTTTAAGAATAGAGTCCTGAGACATTTACGTGACATACGGAATCAAGATTCTAAGAACTGCCTTGCTAATCATGTTTAGGAGTTTCCTTCCCACCTGTCTTTCTTTAAAGTTTTGGAGACTACTTATACTGGGATGAGACAGGGTGATGTTACAAATGCCACAGAGAGAAATGAAATCAAATGGATCATTAACCTGAGTGTGGATAAGCCTTCAGGTTTAAATGAGGTTGTTCCTTTGTGACCCATATTGAAAAATAGAAGACCTACTATTGGGTAGAAAAGGAGGTGTGTGTGATCTCTATGCCTGGAGTGGATTAAAGATTGATTTGTTTCCTGGAGGGTGTTGGCCCATTTTTCTTTCCTCTGATTGGTTAACAATGATTTTATTAGCAATGTCCCCAGTCCTACCCATTATGATCTGATGAAGGAGAATTCCGAAAGCGCTTATCCTGACAAGAAGAAAGGGGATTTTAACTTGTTTTATCGTTCTTCCACAGTTTCAACATTTTTCACGTGAGTTGTGTTATTAAAGAATGTTGCAGTCCATGGTGGTGTCTTTGGTTATTTTACGTTAAAGTGATATAATATGTTGTTAATGTACATCCACTACACACTTTTCATGCCACTGTTCATACTCTAAGACTGTTATCCCAAAATAACAATGTGACTACTACATAACAGTTGCACTGTAACAGGTTTGTGAACAGTCTGCCCTATGCTGCATGTTATGTGTAAAAAAAATATTAGGTGTTTCCACAACAGGACCACCAGAGTTCTTTGCTATGTAGCCTGCTGAATAGCCATGGCCTCTAAAAGCAATGAAGTTGACAAAACCCCTGGTGGTGCAGAAACAAAAATAAAATCATCTTATTTTTGCTACATAGAAACTACCAGTCCACCTGACTGGGGCCTCTTATGAGTTTGCATATTATATAGACTGGCATAGTCTTGCTAGGGCAGTCTCTAATGCCACTGTCATGTAAACTGTCACAGTCTTACCATGGCAGTGCCTAATGCCACTAACATACCATGCTGTGATGCCTTATGCAAACACCAGTAAATTGATCTGAGGAGATGTCATCCTAAAATTCTTAGCTGGTGGAAAGATGTCAGAAACAGAGTACACAAGATGCATCATTAAATATGATTATTATTCGACAGTTCATTGGTTTTCAAACTTTATCAGGATGATGATGCTTTGGAGTATCTAGCTTAATCCTTTCCCTGTATTACTTGTTTCCTGTTCCAGGAGTCCATTAAGGGAACACCCATTCATATCAGAGGTGAATGGAGATGCTTTTCAGACAAAAGGGTGCATATTCTTTCTTGGTACATTAATTCTAAGTGCATTTAGTATGCAGCCGCTAATGTTTGCACAGTGGCAGAGTGTGGCCTTGTATACATGCTACTGTCTAGTTTAATGTTTGAGTGGTACATAATGCACATGGCTGGGATTATAAATATGTATCACAGAAATATGCACATCAGGGATTATGTGTGCCTTTTGCAGTGCTATAATGTTATGCAGATTAGGTTTAGAAGGTCTTTCTGAGGTTATGTATACTATCAGAAAAGTAAGTAGCATCATTCTAGTGCCTATGGTCTTTGTAAGCATAGCATTACTGTTGACCACACATTCCATAACCCATCTGATACACACGCATTAAGAACAGCTAGTTATTTTGAAATTAAGTCATAGTATAGGGCCAGTAGTATAGTAATTGTATGCAGTAACTGTCCACAAACCAATATGTAAATATCACTGCTTGCACACTATATAGTTATTTGATAGTATGTATTATATATGCCATAAGTATATCTCAAGTCTGTGTTTTTTTCTCCAGCCCTTTCCTTCATTATTACAATTTTTTCCACTATTCTGTTTTATTTCTTTCCATTTATGTCAGCATTTTCTGTGTCTGTGTGATGGCATGGGAACTGTCTCTAGATCCTCAAATTTCCAGACTTCAACTGCATCTGCTCTGATCAGGACTGCCTCCCAAATGGGTGGGCAGCAAGCCCCTCTCCCACTGCCACCTCTGTATATAAGAGAACAATTTTTTTGCTTTGATGACACTGCTTGGGGTAAACAGTAAATTATCCACAGTGAGTTGGTGTTGGTGGGAAAGCTGATAGACCAGTGGGTGGAAGTCCAAACTGGACATCTAGAAAGGCTGCTCTTAGAGCTTTCAGAGTCACATCTCTGCCTGTCCCTGTCATCACTCCTCAGGCAAAGCCCCATAGGAAGACTGGTCAATGTCCTGACTGATATCTTCATGACTATTGCACAGGCTGTCTGATACAGAAGGCTACATCCATCCTATCTCCCATCTCTCCTGCTCTGTACTCATTTAATGTCCTTCCATTTCACTGTTGCCATATTCATTATATTAGAGATTCCCTGCCAAGGGCAGCCCAACATCTGGCCAGTATACTAAAGCCCTTAAGTTGCTTTAAGGTATGCCGTACATTACACATATACACTCCTTGCATAGCATAGGGCATAAAGGTGACATCCAGACATACCATCCTTAGAACGTCTTTGCTGCCAGTCCGAATGCCATTTCTTGATCACTGGTCTGAATGACCATTCAGTTGCTGGTTTACCATTCCGTTACAGATAACTGCCCCATTTGGGTTTTTTTTTTGCTTATCTTTTTTTATTGTTACGTGTGGGGTTTCATGCCATCTAAGAAGGATAAATGCCAGTGAGGGAGACAGATTCCCCATAAAGACTACCATGAGCAGTATCTGTTTTGTCTTGGTGCCTCGCATGACCATACATCCTGTTCCATCTATCAGGCCTTTGTACTTAAAACCATTCATAGTAGACATTCTTCTCTGGCACTCTATCTTGAAAACTAGTGTCTTAAGCTTCTTGCAAAAGACGTGATAGATGGAACTTCCAGCTCTGAGAAGAAGTATAGGCCAGAATCTTTGGCTATTTAGCCTGTGCTGGACATCTATCCTGAGCCAAGTGAATGCCCAGAGGTTCACTTGGTCTTACTGCTGGATTCCTCTGTGGCATCCTGGATAGAGGCCAATGGGGAGTTGACTTTAAGCGCATCCAAGGAGGTATTGCAGACATCCATATTGGATGTTCAGGGAACCACAGCTGATTGTCTCTGAGGATCCTAGGGGTGTTCCTCAAATATTAGTCAGAGAAGAAGTCCCTACTATCATTATTGAATGCCATCTTGGGTCAGAGCCTTCCAAATATTATAATGTAGACATCCCGTTGATGAAAAATAAAAAAAGACTGAACATATTTCTCTTTCTCCTAAGGATCCACTGAGTGAATGGCAGACCTTCACACAGGGCTTGTTTAGTGCATTGATAGCATTGAAACCTGTTTCAACCCTCCCCCCACAACATACTCTATTCCACTAAAAAGACCCAGGGAACAACATTCCTCTGAGGAGGAGCTGGATTTGGATGAGGAATCCCTTGCTTACTCTTCACAGATTTTTTCTACTTTGGACAAAAGATCAGATGAAGAGGAATCTACCAGCCCTAATACTCCCTTTAAATAGATTACTTTTGGGGACACAATCTACAGGATAATGGAGTTCTTTAAATAGGATTGTGCTCAGGTTTCTAAGGTACATAAAAATACTGTGAGTTGCTGCAGATGGATTCTCCTAAACCTTCTGCTGTTCCTCCTGTTTTGGTTGCCTTGTTGGAATTCTCATCCCTCTGCTCCAAAGAAACCTGATAGATTCTACAGGGTGAGTGTGAACTGTATAATTTTGTAAAAGTGCCCTTCTGCTGACTACTCAGTGGTGTCTGTAGCTTCTGACAAGCCATCACAATTGCTTCCTTCTCCCAAGATACTGCCTTCTGATAAAGATAGCAGGACCATGGGAAGGCTAAGCAAGAAGGTTTATTCCTCTGCTACTTTGTCTTTTAGAGCTGTTAATTATCAGATCCATATATCCAGGTATCTGTTGGCTCTCCTATCCCAGGCCTGTCAGGTTATTTCTGATCTTCCAGACTCTGCTGTTAAAACTTCTGCTCTTTCCCTGTTAGGGACTTCTTCCCAGGTGGCTCATCATTCCATCAAGTGTAGTTATGATGCAGCATATGCTTCTTCTAGGGCTGCTGCATTTGGGTCTGTGATGAGGAGGTATTCTTGGCTTTGGCTTTGGCCTCTGCCTGATGATATTAAGGCTAAGTTGATGGATGCCCCTCTTGATAATAAATACTTGTTTGGTGAAGCTGCTGCTGCTGCTATCTTTAAGTCCCTTCAGGATAAGGATAAGGTTTTACAGAAACTTAAACATGTGCTTGCTTCTCCTGTGCCTAAATTTCAGAGAAAGTACCTCGATAAGTCAGCCTTTGTTTACAGGCAATCTTGCCTTCCTCCTAAGGGTGTAAAGGATGGCAAATGGGCTCCTCCTGCTAAAGCTACTCAAACTTCAGTGCTTCAGAATTCTACTTTTTCAGTTATACTAGGTGCTGTCTAACTATCCTATTCTTCCCAGCCACTTTCCTCTTTCTCTTTGCCTCTCTCTCTCTCTCTCTCACACTCTTTTTCTTCCTGTTTGGCTACAGATTACTCAGCATCCCTGGGTCCTGTCCATTATTCACCAGAGGTATTTTATGGTATGGAAAGCCCTTCCCCATTTTATGGTTGTTCCTCAGCCCCTTCAGGAACAACTCTCCTTCTTTGCAGAGGTGCTTCAGAACCTTTTGATTCAGGGTACTATTCAAGAGGTGCCTGTGTTGCAAAGGGGGAAGGAACTTACTCCAGGATGTTTCTTTTACCCAGAAAAGATGGTACTTGGAGTCCAGTTCTAGATCTCTCTCATCTGAACACTTTTCTGAAGGCGCCCTCCTTTTGAATGTTGTCCCTTGAGACTCTGTTCCCTCTCTTGCTTACTCAGGCATATATGGTGTCTCCTATTCTAAACAATGCCTATCTCCATATCCCAGTGCATCTCATTTTCAGGAAGTTTTTATGTTTTTCTTTTGCTTCCTGGCATTTTCAGTTTCTGATTTTGTCCTTTGGCTTTTCTACAACCCCAAGGGTATTCACCAAATGCCTTGCTCCTGTGATTACTTTTGTCATGATTCAGGGGATCCAAGTATTTCCTTATATGGATGACCTCCTGTTTCAGGCATCCTCTCCAGAGATCCTGTTGCAAAATCTTCATTTTGCCATTTTCTTTCTGCAAAGCCTAGGGTTCACAATAAACTTCAAAAAGTATTTTCAGACTCCTTCCCAAGATTATGTTTTTCTGTGTGCAGGGTGCAGATGGTGCCTATGATGGAATATCTGCTTCCTCCCAAGGCATTGACACTAATTTCCTTCATTCAAACTCTTCCTCCTCTCACTTCCATTACAACTAGGGAATTTCTGAGAACTCTGGGGTTCATGGCATCCACCATCCCAATGCTTCCTCTGGCCAAACTCCACATGAGAAAGTTTCAGTGGTTTCTGAAGTCAGTTTGGCTTAGACATGCGCATCTCCTAGAATTTGTAGTTTCTCTTCTACCTTGTGTCAAGAAGGACCGTCACTGGTGGATCCAACAGTTGTCTCTAAATCCAGAGCTCCCTTTTCATCTCCCTCTTCCCTCTCAGGAGCTGTTTACAGATGCTTCAGATCTGGGTTGGGGACCGGCCTTTGGTTTTCTAAAGGTGCAAGGGGTGTGGTCTCTTCTTCAACAGAAAGAGCACATTAATGTCAAAGAGACGATAGCTTTTCTGCTGGTGCTTCAGGCTTTTCATCCCCTTTTCTCCCTGGGACCTCTCAAAGTAGTTAGAGACAATATCACAGTGATGCAGTATGTAAACAAATGGGGTGGGGGGATGTTGTCTTCTTTGCCTGTTGGCAGTCCTAGTGTAGGACTTTCTCTCCAGTATCAAGTGACACTTCAGGCTGTTTACATTCCCTCAGGTCAAAACATTGTGGCAGATACTCTGAGCAGGTCCTTAACTCAAATCCCACAAATGGATGCTTCACAGAAATGTGTTTCTGGACATTATCCACCAGTGGGTTACTCCTCAAATAGGTCTTTTTGCCTCCCTTTGAACAGACATTCCTCTATTTTGTACCAGAATTCCATGTTCTCTGGTTTAGAAGGTGGAAGCCATACCTTTTTCTTGAAAGGTGATGTTTCATTACACTTTTCCTCCCCTTCCCCTCATTGCAAAAGTCCTGTTTAAAATTCAACAGGATGCACCCAATATCTTGTTGATGACTCCCTTTTGGCTGAGGCAGCATTGGTTCCCTCTTCTTCTGCATTTAGCCAAGGGCAGTCATCACAAGTTACCTCACAGGGTGGACCTATTGACACAAGACAAGGGATCTCTCATCCATGCCCAGCTGTCCACTCTTCAATTGACACTGTGGGTGATAGAATTTTGATTCCATATAGATAACCTTTTTTCTGAAGACATACTTAGTGTCCTACAGGAGGGCATGAACTCCAATACTAGGAAACCCTATTTATCCAAATGGAAGAGGTTTTCTGTTTGGTGTCTTTCTTGTAACCTGGATCCACTTTCTGTGGATGTTCCATTGTTTTTCTCTTACCTGTGTGAATTGCTCAATGATGGGTTGGTTTATTCTTCAGTTAAGGCCCATGTATCCACTGTATCTGCTTGTCTGCCTTTATCTCCTCCTTTAGCTTCTAAATTCAAGGATAACTATTCCTTAAAGGTGTCATTCATATTAGGCCTATAATGAAGCCAGTTCCTCATCCCTGGGATCTTAATTTTGTTTTGGAAAAGTTGACTCAGGCTCCTTTTGAGCCTGCAGCCTCAGCGTCCTTGCACCATTGCTCTTGGAGGACTGTACATTTGTTAGCCCTTTCTTTTGCCAGATGGGTATCTGAGCTTCAAGCCCTTATGGCTTGCTCTTCATAAGAACAGGGTGTCTTTGCATATTAATCCTTCTTTTATACCCAAGGTGGTAAATGAGTTGTCCCTTAATCAATCTATTTATTTGCCCATTTTTTCCCTTCTCTGCAATCTGCCAGTGAGAAGGTGATGCATTGGATGTGCATGGACAACTCAGATTTTATATGGATAAGACTAAGACTATTAGGAACTCTGATTAGATCTTTGTTTCCTTTCACCTTAGGTCCTTAGGATTAGCTGCATCCAAGCAAGCTATTTCTTATTGATTCTCAAAAGCTATTTCTTTTTGTTATTCCTTTCGTGGTAAGAGCCTTCCTTATTCTGTCAAGGCTCATTATACTAGGACTGTGGCTCCTTCTGGTGCTTTTTTCATGGGTTTGAATACTAACTTTATTCTTGAGGCAGCTACCTGGACTTGTGTACATACATTTACTAAGCACTACAAGTTGGATGGAATCTCTAGAGCTAGAGCTGGTTTTGCTGGGTCCATCCTTCATGACTTCCTAGTGGGCTCTGCTGGTTCTTCTTCCTCCCAAGATTCTTCCCGAGCTTGGGAACGCTCCCTAATGTAATGAATACTGAAACAGTGAAATGGAAGTTCATAGTAAAGTTGTATAAAATCTTATGATAAAAGTAGATGTCTTTCTTTTCACTGTTGCAGTATTCACTCTCTCCCTCCACCCCCTGGTCCATTTCTCTTCTGCGTATACTGATTACTATTTCTTTTCTTTTGACTGACATTTCAAATGGGGATCACAGTTCTGTGGATGGTACATCCGGACATCACCTTTATGTCCTATACTAATCAAGGAGCATACGTGTGATGTACAGCGTACCTTAAAGCGACCTAAAGGCTTTGGTATACTGGCTGTATGGTGGGCTGTCCTTGGCAGAGGAACCTAATGTAATAAATACTGCAACAGTGAACAGAAGGACATCTACCATTATGGTAAGATGTTACACAACTGTACTTTAACTCATATTAATTCTAGACCCCTTTGAAGGATTTCCTCTTACACCATGTGTCCTCTGCTTTTAATGGGTGGGTTTTTCAATTAGTAGTGGAATGGGATGTACAGTTACATTTAGTTATTTGATAACTAACCTCGGGCTGCCTTGCTTTAAGTCCTACCTGTGGTAGGCATGGCATGATTGCGCTTAGTATGTTTCTGTATCCCAGGGTTGCTTCACTAACTAACAGCAGTTTTGTTACTGAGACTTAGTTCCTCTATAAGCTTAAATGACTATGCATTGAGGAGATATTTTTCAAGGTATTCTGCTAATATTGATAGTCACCAAAATAAATACAAGCTTACTTCTGATAATGTGAAATCTCCTTGAATATATATTCATGTCCAGTACTGTGTACCTATGTTTAGAACTAATGAAGGAAAACAACAGCTCATGCCATGGAAATTCCATTTAGGTAGATAATGTGCTAAAACATAACTTTGCCTTTTTCAAAAAAAAAAGGAGCCAGGCAGTGAAGACAAATGGTACTTTATAACAGCAAAAGACATAGCTAAATCATATAGCAAAATTATGAAACAGAAAGAGAGATCCACCTGCTGCTGTAATTTGTTGTGTTACATGCATCATCTAATACTAAATGTTGATATCTTTTTTCATTTATTTCGATCAGGCAAAAATACATTTACATGCAATTCTCATGCTTAGTGCACCTTTCTTACTATCAGTGGTTAACTATATTCTGTTTCTAATTCAACTCTATACTGCTCCTCAGCAGTCCAGTTATAGAGTTTTTTTTTTGCTTATTTATTGAATTTCCTGTTTACTTAAATATTCTTTCATCATCCTTCCCATTCTTTCTTCACATTCATCAGTCTTTACCATGTTGTGCTGATGTCTAAGAAGTTCTGTGCAGTTCTTGTCCATTTGTCCTTTCCATTTCTTTGTATTAGAAGTTTTGATCTAAAATACCACGAGTCTCTACATCCTTAGCTCCCTCTTCTCCCATCATCTGCCCTTCTGTTGAATCAACTCACATACAGAACCCTTATGAGTTTTCTTTCTCCTTCTGAAGTATATTTGCCATACCCTTAATATCTTTTAAATGCATCTTGTGCCTATTGGCTTCCCTGGAACATATGATTCATTCCTGTCTCTGCTCTATGACACCTCCAGCACCAATTATTTTCTTACATTTCCTCTTTCTTCAGTCTTTTTAGGAGTTAGCTGCTATTTGTATACAACCCTCAGTATAAAGTCCCCTATCCAATGTATCATTTGAATACGATGATTTATCGGCAGTTCTTTGTTCCATTTCTTTAGAGTAATTTTCCATTTTTCTTCTCATTTCCCACTTTTCCTTAATTCATTAGCCCCGGCCTCTCTTTTATTTTTATCACTTCTTTATATATGAACACAGGATATAAAAGGCAGTTGGAAAGAATACTTCCAGCAGCTTCTGAAGGATGAAAACCATACAGAAGCTGTAATGTCCCAGACACAGTCTACAATGAGAGAAGAAGAGGAGCCCACCCTAGAAGAAGTAAGACCAGCACTAAGGAAAATGAACTTAGAGAAAGCAGTAGACTCAGATGAGGTCATAGCAGATATAATAAAGATGTTGGGTGAGATAGGGGAGAAATGGCTCCTGAATGTACTCATAGCAGTGAGGAGAGAAAGGTGTATCTAAGATGACTGAAGAATATGCATACTCATGCCAGTGTACAAGAACAAAGAGGACATCCACAACTGTGAGTAGTTCAGAGGTATCAAACTCCTGTCACATTGCATGAAAATTCTGGAGAGGGTGATTGATAAACAAATATGCAGAATAGTAGAAAGTAAGATGGGAGATGAGCAGTTCAGGTTCAGATTAGTATGCAATGTTTGCAGTGAAACAGATAGTTGAGAATAAGCTAGAGATGAGGAAAGAGTCCATTTAGGCATTCCTAGACATTGAGAAAGCATATAACAAGGTCCCAAGAAAGCTGATTTGGGCAGTCCTGCGGTGGTTCAAAATCCCAGAAACATTGGTAGAATTAGTGCAGATTATGTGCAAAGATCCAATAACTCAAGTACGAACAATATTCAGTTTTACAGAAGGGTTTCCAGTGGGAGGGGTGTGCATCAGGGTACAGTTCTGAGCTCACTGCTGTTCATACTGGTGATAGATTACATATATAAACAAGTCAGACAGGACAGATCAACAAAGTTGCTGTATGCAGATGATGTGGCATTAGAGGAAGACTCTGAACAAGGACTTAAGCAAAGGATAGTGGAATGTCATGCAAAACTGAAGGCACATAGAACGAAACTAGAAACAGGTAAGACACTAGTAATGGCAACAAATTGGGAAAATCAGAAGACATTGAGAATTTAGATAGAAGGAAAGACAGTGGAACAGGTTAACAGCTTCAAGTATCTGAGGGGGTTGATTGAGAAGAACGGAAGTCTAAACTGAAGAAATCAAAGCTAGAATCAGAGGTGCTGCCACCAACTAACGTAGAGTGTCAGGTGGTATGTATGGCAGAAGAATATCAAAGAAGCTGAAAAGTAAGGTGTACAAAACAGTGGTGCAACCAGTACTACTGTATGGTATAGAAACCTGAGCAGTAAAGGAAAGCAGATGAAGCTGGAGGTGATGGAAATCAAGTGCTTAACATGGGAGGTAGGATGCACAGCTTGGGACAAATGAAGAAATGAGGACATAAGAGCACAAGCCAAAGTAGTTTCAATTGCAGAAAAAAATCAAAGAGGACAGATTACGGTAATTCAGGCAGATGTGCAGAAAAGCAGGAGACAATCCGGTGAAGAAGATGTTGAATAGACAGGAAGAAGGTAAGAAGAAACAAGGGCATCCAGCAGAGAAGTGGATGGACTGTGTTAGAGAAGATCTGTGACAGTCATGCATTAGTGTCAAAGACGTCAAGAGCATGGCACTGAACCGAAAGAGATGGTGGCAGTTAACAAAACACCCTGATCCCATGTAGAAAATGTGAAAAAAGGGGTTGATGATGACAAGTTATTTATATATCTTTTTCTATCTTTGTTTTGTCTTTCCTTCCCATTTCTTCTATGGTACCCTTCTCGTTTCTTTATCGACATTTCCTCTCTCTCCACATCCTGTGTTTAATTTGTCTCTCTTCTCCTTTTTCCACTTTTCATTCAGCCTTAAGAAGTTTTAAGACTCTTGTCTTCACCATATTGTTTTTGCTATTCTAGAAATTTAGACTTTTAAATGCCCTTTTCTCCTCTCTTCTCAACATATCTGCCTATTTTTATCCCATATATTTTCCATACCTCATCCTGATTTCTTCCTAATATTCACCTATGCTACTTTACTCCTGTATCTCTTTTCCTTTGCTTTCTCCCTAAATCATGTTACTCAGCTCTTTCATTTCTCTCTCATTTTTGTTTCTGAAAGTATCCCTCTAGTATCTGGTTTCCTCTATTTCTGTGTATTCAATTTTCCCTTTCTGTGACTGTTCAGTACATTAAATTGTTTCCACTTAACTCACTAACAGCTTTTTTTCTTACTGCAGTGCAGGCCTTAGAGTGTTTAGAAGGTCATAGAAACAGGACATATTTTGGTGGGATCTCTCTATATCCATTGAAAACAACATAAACTCATCTGCATACATTAAGAATTTGGAGTCTGTGTCCCATCCTGTTCAGCTCTTCTGATATGCTTTTTAGCCAAATTACTAACTCTTTTATCAAGAGTGTGAAAAGTTCACTGATAACAAGCACCCCGTCTCCTCCCTTGCTTATCTCTACAACCTACAATGTGTATCTCAGTTCTATTTTACATTGACAGCACCCACCTGCAGATGTTGTCTGTTCTTTAATACTTCCCATAAGAAACTCCATATCAACATATCAAAGACATTTTGCAGACTAAAAAGTACTATTCCCACTTTTCCTGCTCATTGATTTTTTGTTCCCTGTACATTAACTCTACTAGTTTCCACCACTTGTGTTGCACTTTCCAATTGTTATGAAGCCATTCTGACTTTCTTGCATTACCATGTGGCAGGATCTAATGTAATGTTTTATGTTTTGGTAAGAATGGGGATGTGTGCTGTACTCCTAATTGTGTCATCCTTCAGATGAAATGTTAAACTGAGGACCTATCTGCTTGAGTTGGTGGCAGCTCAGGTCGATGTAAAAGATCCCATGATACCTATCAAAAAGAGTAGGGGTCCTTTATTTATATACAAAAAGAACTCTTATTTACACATATTTACATATTCACAAATATTTACAAATGTACAAATATATAGATATATGGATCTATTTACAAATATTCATAACTTCAATTACAAACATACTAAATGTTCATCCCTATTGGAGACAACATGGATGTCTTTATATCTTGCTGACTATCTCCACAGGATTGGCTGATTAGCATGCAGTTCTGCTGTGTATGTTGTAATTTGCATATCTGAAGCACAGAGTAGGACACATGCAATCAAAAGGCAAATGAGTAGCTGGGTAAACTAATATGGACAAGAGTTATTACATGATTCTAACTCAGATACAAATTTCTTCTGATCCTCTATATTTTGACAGAGGAGTATTGAACTACGTCAGGTATGCATCCATCTTGTAACTTAAATAATGCATATGCTGGAATGTACATAACAATAAATGTGAAATAAATCTGTATTTGTTTGTTAAAAAACATGCTCATTACATGGCCTTCTTTTCCAGCAATGTGAGAGGTACAGAGGATGTAGTCAGAAAGTATAACACTGTGTGCTATGTACACATGTTCCATGGAAAGATCCTTTGATAGTACTTTTAACATTTCCCTGTTGTTTGGTTAACAACATTGTTTTCTACACGATTTTATGCCAGGGGGGATGATGTCCTGCTATGGCACATACTAGAGTAGACTGTTATGTTGGGTGGTTGACATAGTTCAGTATCTGTTAGAGCACAATGAAGAATATGTTACCCTTGTTATTCTCTTAGTTTTGTAACCACCCGTGTTATTTACTGAAGACTGTTGAATCTTTACAGTTTAACTCACTGTTGGATGTTGGGAGCCTTCCTTTACTGCATTATCTGTACACCAATTTATTTGTACTTATGTGATCCTTATATGTGTTATCATTATTTTGTCTTTCAGTAAACGATATGCTCCATAGATGTAGGCCACCATTCTCTGAGGCTGAAAATCAGCAGATTATAGATGCATTCAGACAAGACCATGAAGTCCTGCTGTCATGAGGGAGGGCAAGAATGGCTGAACATGTAGATCTCTGGGATGACCTTGTCCAAAATAACAACAGGGTGGGCCAACAGAGGCACATATATGAGCAGGTGTATCACAGAGCTACTGATATGATCCATGAAGCCAGAAGGCATACAGCTGAAGTGGCATGTGATGTCAGGTCACTGGTGGTGGGCCTGCAGCAGAATAACCCCTCAGCACCACCGAGGAATTCCTGGCAAATATTACCACTCAGGAAAGCTCCCAGCAGTCCAACAGCCAGTATGTCCTTGACATGGGTGCCAGTTCTGCATCTCCAGAGTAGTTTGTAGATAGGCTTTGTTAGATCATCAGTAGAATATGGTTGCATTCATTCTGTAATAGTGTATATAGTGTTAATGTGTGGCAGGTTGCTTTTTTTGGTGGGAGTATTTAAGATAGCTGCAGGGTTCATGTCCTTTAACTGCCAGAGAGGAACTCCTAGCAGACATCTTCACACAAGACAGCTCCCAGAAATCCTTGAGGCAATATGTTCTGGATGTGGATTCCACTCCCATGTGGAGCTACCAGTGCTTTGTTACATCATCATTAAAATAGTGCTGCATTCTGTCATAGTTCTGTCAAGCTGTATGTGTGTTGGTTGGGGGTATTTCGGATAGCCGCAGTTTTATTCTTATTTTAAGGCTGCCAGCCACATTTCTGATAGAATTTATTTGACTGTACATATAGATGAGTAAAAGTATTATCCCCTGTTGTACTGTTAAATGTGTGCTGCTGTTGCCATTATGACTTCCTTTACTTTTCCCAGGACTGTCAGGAATTCACCAGGCAAGGGCTGCAGCAGTTGGTAAGTGGAATAATTGTTTGTCCCTACTGTATATTTATTCCCATATATCTGCAAAAGTGTGTTCTCAGGCCTGCTGTATGTATCGCTGCACTGTCTGCACAGATTTCTGCTGAATGTCAAGAGTTTTTACTCATATTTCTAGCCCGTATTTAAAATCATAGTAATTGACTGGCAAATTATTGACAAGTCATTAATGATTGCAAACATTAAATAATATGACACAGATCTCGCATTCATACGCCATACCCTTGAAATATGTCATGGTAAAGCAAAATCTGTTATTCCATCAACTGTATAGTTTTGTAGGAGCATATTATGTCACATTTGCCCCTATTCTTGAGCCTTTGTCCATCCACTATTTATGGCTTAGTCCATACTTATAGCAGTAAATGTCTGATAGCTTTAAATGTCTGTAATAGTGACAGAAGTGTAAATTGCTTAACATATATTGCAGCATAGTAGTGCAGGTATTAATGTTGTCCTGTTTTTCTTTTTATCACAGGTGAACATGGAAGTGGTTCTATGTCCCCTGTGTCATCTAATGTCAGTGTCTCATCAGAGTCTGATGATGATGATGGAGGCCAAAGTGAGGCACAGTCAGGGGTTGCAGAGGCTGAATCTGATACAGAAGTTGACTTCCAGCACTCCTCCTCAGGATCCACAGACGCAGCCAGTATGCCTACGCATACCTAGTCCACTGAGGCAACAGATATTGGACAGTTGGAGAGTGAGGACCTAGACCAGGGAAGTGTGGCTTTAGTGCCTGTTGACATTGTCCATAGCCAAACTGTTGGTGAGGTGCCACTCTGGCTGATTGATAGGGGTGCTTGTCATTGGTCTGCTGTAGCTCCATCACCTTGTGCAGGTGTCGCTTCATGTGTCACTCAACGTTTAGGGGCATAATGGAGGTACAAGCATGTTCAGAATGTCACTACAGAAGAATGCTCAGGCTTCTAGATACAGCACGGTCTGACATCTGTAACTGTCTCCACTATGTTGCTGTTGCACTGGATCAGTTCAATGATACATATGAATGGGATGTGTCCGTGAGGGAGCACAGAGTATCTGTCATGGAATGCACATTGTCTGTGATGGAGCAGCTGCTGGGAGGGGAATGTCAAACTCATGGGCGTAGGTCAGCAACTACATCTGCTGAGAGCCAAAGTAGCCATGCTCGATCATCCTCTGGTAGTGGCAGTATATCTGCTGCTCCTTCAGAGAGTGTGTTGTCCAAACCCAGATGCAGCAGGCCATGGGGTCATGGTCCCGGGAATTCCTGTGAAGAGAGCACTACCAGCAGACATCAGTCACCCTCAGGTAATAGCACACCATTTGACCTTAGGCATGGAGGTGCCAGTGCAACTCCTGTCAGAGCCAGTTCTCGTGGTCGGGGGAGAAGATGATGACTTATCAACTCTACCATGCATGTCTCACAGCTGTCCTTCATACAGACACATAGGGCTATTACTGAGCCTGGCTGTGTTCATGCAGACACACACAAACACCAATGTCACATTGAGGGTACATACTGACACACACATGCTACATGTACATGTACATGTTCCCTGTTGGCAACTGCCCTTGCTGACTCTCACATACACTCACTTACCTTTTGTGTCAGCCTAGGGCTCCTGCACCCCCACAAACCACCCTGTGCTAATGATGACTGTGCCACATCCCTGTTGTCTATCATTTGGCTTTAGGGATATTAAAGCTATGTGTCTGATGAAAAGGGTGACTATCTACATTAGTATGTATTTTATATCTCCATTTGTGCTGTTGGCCTGATAATTGTACCTGTCGGATATCTTGTACTTAGCCATTTAGACAGTTACTAGTATAACAATTCCTCTACTTTCTAGTTGATGTTTTTGTAAGACTTATGAAATAATGTGTGTCATTAATATATCTAACCTTCTCTTTAAGGACTGCTTAGTGCAAACTTATGTGTGCACATACAACATCAACCCATCTGATTCTGAGCTCTGGATTGTATGTCAGCACTGCAGACAAATCTCATCAGAATAGTACTACAGTATAACGTTTTGTTTTTTTCATGGACATCACCATAGGTTCTATGGTTCATTGACTGTGACAGGAGTATTGGCCTGATGGTGTTTAGAAGCATAGCTGATGCATCAGAATATAATATGCCTTGGCCGAAATAATGCATGGCCATGATTCTTACAGAAATGACTCCACAAGTCCATGAGGGAATCAGCAGTGATCCATGGCAGATAACATTTTCACATCAAGTCAGCCAGCCTGTGCTTAAACAGGTTAATGAATGTGCTCTGCTTGACATGAATTGGAAGCCTAATGCAGAGGACTGTCAACCTTTGAGAGATGCATGTGTCTCTTCATCATGTCCTATGTATGCCATAGTGTACATTGAGGTCCCTGGAGCAGGTGACTGTGGTCCCATATGATATAAGGATGTGCAGCATATTCATCCCATCATGTGCAGAATATTCATCCCATTTGGGAAAAAAACAGCCATATAATTCATACATAATTTGCCTCAAAGCTATATATATAATACTGCATACAGTGACAGCTGTTTCATTCTGCCCACAGAAGACAAATGTTGCAGACCCTCTGATGTTGTTTTATTACTCAGAGGTGTCTGGAGTCTGTCAACTTGTTGCAGGTGTCTGGGACAATACATATCAAAGGGAGGATTATATTCATTAATAGGACTGATGATGGAGGGGATTGATAATGTTAATTGTTCTTGATGTAATGCCTTTGATAATTGGATGTAAGATGTAGAATGCCTTCCTCCCCACAGTACACACAGGTTGCAGTCAACATGTATTCCAAGGTATATAGATACAGACTTTGGGAATACTGTACTCGGAACTATTTTTTAATAAGCAAGAAATTTTATTACCACAGGGTATAGTGATGCATGTTTGCGCAACTGTTATAACACCCGTGGCTTTGTCAGCAGTCATCAATGGCACAATGATGCTTTACCACACATCCTCTGTTTTGTTTTGGACTTTTAATAAGTATATGGCAAAAAAGAGGGGAGACAGCACTGACACATCTCTTACCACAGAGGTGACAGGTCTGCTGCTTAAGGTGAAGTCTCCCACCTTGACTGAGTGTTGTTGGTCTGTGATCCAATTTGCAACCCACCTGACAACATAAGATGAGATATTCAACTTGGTTAGTTTTGCACTGAGACCAAATGTTGGATTGTGTTGAAAGGCTTTATCAAGTCAAGATAGGATGAGTGCACAGCTTTGTCAATGTCTCTGCTTACAGTCTTGAATTCCCGCAGGTTCAGCTAACTGGAGCAGATCTAATATTTGGAGGTCACCTATGTCCTTTTGTGTGAGATGCATGCAAATTGTTTCCATTGCCTTACGACAAACGTTGAATACAGTTATGGGTCTATAATTCCACTTGTATGTTGCCTATCCTCCATTGTGTGGATTGGAAATGGCTGCTGTCTTCCATTCAGTGTGGACAACAGCAGTACTCCGACTGTGGTTGAATATGGTGCCTAGTAGAGTAGCTCACTGTTGCAGCACATGAAGAACACAGCCCAGAATGTCATCTAGTCCCATGGAGATTGTGCTCCTAGTCTTGGAGAGAGCAGAGATAACTTGCTCTTTGCAGATACCACAGTTTGGAGGTGATGATGCACAAATGTAGTACTCTTGGTGGTGTGAGGGGGGATACTTTACAGCCACCTGTCTCTGCTAGCAGGTTTAGAATTTACAGTGGGTCAGCATTTACAATGCCATTCAGAATTAGTTCAAAATACATCTGCGTGATAAATATCAGTTTGCAGATGTAAATGAAGACAGGCTTATGGATATCCCGGGATATGTGCTATAAATAATTAGCATAGTTGCTATATGAGGTTTTTTCAAGGTGTCTCATTTGTTTTGGTACACTGAAGTGAGTGTCCTTCCAGGACTGTTTTGTACATGTTGTATTTGTAAACAACAGTTTATTTCACTTACTGTAGAATGTAGTAATGACAGACATCCACCAGCATGGATTGTATTTTCCAGTGGATTTGTCTTTGAGCATATCAGGCACAGCTGTATGCATACATTTGTGTAGATGTGTAGACAGGGCATCAGGGTGTAACTTACAACAGCTGTCAATGTCCCTTGTGAAAACCTGAGCTTGGAAGTTGATTATACCATCCCTTAGGAGGGTGTAGTTACCTTGGATGGCATTTTTGAACTTGAGTCGTCATCTGGGGAGTTCATCAGGTATTCCAAATTCTACACATGGTGTTTAATGGTTGGATTAACAGTGCAGGCACTACACATATGCCATTTCATTGTTCACTCATATAGTTGAGGAACAGGTCTGACACATTACAGACCCTTGTGGGGTGGTGCACTATTTCTTCCATGGCATTTCAGTTTGCAAAATCCAGTTATGTTTGTGCAAGTGAGTTTGTCCTCCTATAATTATTGAGGTGAGGCATTATACACACTCATTAAAAAAAGAATCAGGTCAACTAGGCTTGCAGGGGAAACAGAGGGAAAATGATAGGTGAGAATGGGAGGTCTGAATCTGTCATCTGTGTAGAGAATGCTAAAAGGAGGGGTTTATGTGATCTGTGTGGCATTTTCAGGGGAGTAACCTATGGGGTGTACATCAGGAGGTCCTTTATAAGGTGATCTATAATTCTGTAATTGATCGGTAAGTGGTTTAATTGCTTCTTGTTATGTAACAGAAGGTATGACAGCTAGTTACAGCTGTTGAAGATCTGCTCTGCTACATAGCACCAGCTAATTGTATTATAAAATAAGTGTATTGGCATTTCTGTATGTATGTATGGTGGCAAAGTGTTAAGGCATCTGCATATAAGCCAGAACAAAACAAGTAATACAAGGAAACACTGTTAAAGCTCATACTGGGTCCAGAAGCACTAAACTTCAAATAGATACTCCTACTGCACAGTCCTGCCACAAGTGTACAGGTGGGATTTTTCCAAAAACAGATGTCATCCTAATCTTCTTATTATTTTGGCTGCTACCATCATGGGTTGCCACAGCACATCATCTGCTTCCAGTTCCTCCTTTCCTCTGCATCTTGTTCTGTTACACCAACCACCAGCATGTCCTTGGTCACCACATCCATGAATGTTATCTTAGGCCTTCCTCTTTTCCTCTTACCTGCTAGCTCCATCCTTAGCATCCAGCTCCAAATATGCACAGCATACCTCCTAAGCACATGTCCAAAGCAATGCAATCTCACCTCTCTGGCATTGTCTCCAACTCATACAACCTGAGCTGACACTCTAATATACTGATTACTATTCCTCTAATCCTCAGCACAACCAATGCAAATCCTAACATCTGGAACACTGCCAGCTCCTGTTATGACTCCTATATTTTTGTCAGTGCCACTGTCTCAAAACTATATAGCATAGCTGTTCTCACTGCAGTCTCGTAGATCTTGCCTTCCAGTGTTATTGCTACCCTCCTATCACAAATCACTCCTGACACTCTTCTACACCCACTTCACCCTGCATGCACTGTCTTGTTCACTTCTCTTCCACAGTCACTGTTACTCTGTACTTTTGATCCCAAGTATTTAAAATCATACATCTTTACCAACTCTTCTTCCTGCAGTCTCACCATTCCTCTATACTCCCTGTCATTCACACGCATATATTCTGTCTTAGTCCTTATGTCCTTTGTTGCTCTCCTCCAAACAGCATAACTCCACCTCTCAAGGATCTCCTAAACATGTTCCCTACTGTCAATACAGATCACAATATCATCCACAAACATCATAGTCCATGGGGACTCCTGTGTGATCTCATATGTCAGGCTGCCCATCATCATTTCAAAGAGATCTCATGATGTTTGTGCATACAATAAAAGGAATGTCACTGTCTATCTTATATTGGATGAGGTGACATCTACGTGTCTGCCAGGACACTGTGTGCCCATGACCTGTTGTGATGAATGCATATCCAATAATCTGATATAGCTGATGACATCAGCAAGTCTGTTGAAGACATGAGGACAGTGTCCCATACACTGCTGTAAAATGCTCTGTATAACACCCATACATACACACCAAGATAACTACAGTGAGAGTAGAACCCCTACTTATTTAAATTTATAGACTATAAAACCCAGTACTTAATGCATGCGCCACAGCACAATCCTGGCTTTAAAAGAACTGCAGGTGTTTTTGTAGTAGATACCATCAACAGAACCTGTGAGGGACTAGAGGTTGGAGGGCTGCTACAAATTGAAGATTTTGGAAGCACAAAAACACTGCAAAACCATGCCAGTTTCCAAGGCAGTGTTGGATACACACTCCGACTCTTCTTTATGGACACACACACACACACACACACACACACACACACACACACACACACACACACACACACACACACACACACACTACTGCAGTGAGAACTAAACCCCTACCTAACTACACAGTCTGCAAGACACAGTTTTTAATGCTAGTGCCACTTTACAAGTCTGATGTTAACAAGATGGCATGTGAACTTATAGCAGATGACATTGTCAAGGGATGTATGGGACACCAGCTTGGAAGGCTTGCATAGGCACATCGCCTCTTAGTGTCATCTGAGGCTAGTGCACTAATTGAGCATATCTGGATGTTTGACTTTGGTAGTGCAAGTCTATGAATACAACTATATGTCTTTGTCCACGAGTGAGCACACAATATTATATATTAGATCTTTGTTTTCTGTTAGATGCATGTGTTGCAGAATTAAGGAGATCCCATGGTTGAACTGATTATTGTTGAGGTTGGTTGTGAGGAAACACATGGATGGTTATTAAGTTTCTGTACAGAAGGTTATACTGCACCCTCAGTTTGCAATGTTTCCACATGTAGTCTTAGGTCACACAAAGCATCTGGGAACTATAGAACAGTAAGAACACAGATGTATGTATGAGATGTAATAGTTAGCATACATCTCAACCTCTTAGAACAAGAAATATGCACAAAGGCATAATTAATGAGGAAATAAAGTGGCAAAAATATGATCAAATTTTAAATATTGCCCTTACAAACTTAGAATGTCGATGGAATAACAGGTTTTGCATTAGCATGAATTTTCTGAAGGGTATGACATCCACAAATCTAATGTATGTCATTATTTTTCTGACTTCATTCTCAATGATTTAACAATAGATTTGTAGAAACCAACATTTCATGAGGAACAGACTAAAAATATTATGTAAAAATATGGGCATTCTATATAAATCTGTGCAGTTGAGAGCTATGCAATGATTATTGCACTAAGGGTGCATGCATGTGTGTTTCCCTCTTTACCTGTTTGCGTGTAGATGAGTAGCATGCAAACACAAGGCACATTGCTAGCATTCAGCCTTCCTATTATGTAATGCATATGTCTTACTGCAGCCCACGCTTATTACTACTCCAGGCTGCAATTTCACAATTGCTACAGGCAATAATTCAATGTATTCAGTGTCTGCTATTGCCAGTCTGACATAGCTTTTATCTGCTTATTCCCTTTTCTGCAGTTTTGCACTTCATGCAAAATATTTAAGCATTATTAAAACTGTTTTCAGCATGCGACACATCGCTGATATGTGAACTAAATATATACAGATAAAAACATTATGGGACACAGAGTCACAGTCTGTAAAAGACACTAACTATTGAAAAAATACCTCCTAGTCTTCAACTTACATCAGAATTTGAATCCTCAACACCATTAAAGGTTCATCAAGTAAGGTGGTCACAGAAGCAGCTTCCCAGAACTGGAGTCATTCCTCACACAACCACCTTCATAAAAATGTGCACTGCTATCAAACCATGCAATGTATAGTGTACAAGTACTTCTATAACTTATATCTGGACATAGACCAGTTGCTAGATACAACTCCTGTCATAATTATGATTACAGATATACATCTCTCTGTCTTACAATCCTGTTTTTGTGGGTGAGGTAAAACACATTAACTGTTAGGATACAAACTGCAATGGATTAGACTCACTTCCTAACTTCTCTCTTGCATGTTGTAACAAGACCCAGCTGGGGTTGGATTGTGTGAGTGTTTCATGCCTGATGCATACAAATTACATATGGTAACATTGTAGTAATATAAAGTGTGTGTACTCATATGTTAATTAAGTTATCTACAAAAGTACCACTATATATTTGCATACTGTAACAAGGTAAGACCTATACAAGGATATGTCCTAACAATCTTCGACACTACAGTCTAGGTTCAGGCCTTACCTCACAAATGCAGCAGTTGACACAGCATTAGTTCAGGCTGACTCTGTCTAATGCAAGCAGTACACAGCCTATACATGTATAGATAAAGGTTGTGGAAGTTGTCTGGCATCAATTTTAATATATGTATGTGAGTAGGAGGAAGGTATTAGACTCTTGGTGGTCAGTGAATGTGCTGTGTGTTGTCACTTAGCCAAAGCAAGGGCCTACTGTGCATGTCTATCTCTAACTACAGGGACAGCAGCTGGGGTTCCTCCTCCGAATCCTCCTGTGACTGTGGCTATGGTGACTTAGGCATTGGGAGGGGGGGGTATGTATCTGTTTCCCTTGCTGATCCTGCTGCAGTTGTTTCCACAGGATCAATTTGTGCAGCATAGCATATACTGCGAATATTTGTGTACATGTGCATGATATATACTGCAAGGTTCCACTGGATATATCTAGGCACTGGAACCATGACTTTAGAAGCCCAAACGCATGGTCTATAATGTTCTTAGTTTGTGCATGCGCTTCATTATGGCATTCTTCCATGACTGTGTGTGCATTTCTGATGGGTGTCATTATCCACGGTTCCAGGCTGTAGCCAACATCCCCCAGTAAATGGCCATGTGGGATGCCCCCCCTAGCAAACATCTGGTACAGCTGTGATGTGTGCCAGATATGAGAGTCGTGATAACTGCCAGGGTTGCCAGCACACACATTCAAGATAATCCCCTGGGCATTCCACACAACTTGGTAGTTAATGGAGTGGTATCCATTCTGGTTAATGTTGATTCTACCTGGCTCACTAGGTGGTGTCTTGATGTGTACATGAGTGCAATCTATGGCACCCAGTACTTTAGGGTAGTGCGCAACATGATAAAAGTGCTGTATATTGCTGGTCCTCTGCTCAACAGTAAGGGGAAAATATATGTGTTTACTGGCATGTATAAGCTTAGCATTTATTTATTTATTTATTATTATTTATTGACATTTGTTGATCAGGAAAGTCCACTGGGTCAGAAACCCATTTACAGTGGAGGCACAGGTAGAAAAGCTCTGCAATATATTGCAAAGTATTGCAAGCATTACAAAGTATTGCAAAGTATTCTGAATTAACATAAATAATCAAGGATACATGTATGAAAGCAGAGCTATGCAATATAGTACAGTTCAGAGTTACATTACTAATCTTTAAGCATCATAATGCAGTGGTAAGAAGTTACATGTGCAGCATAGCATAGATATGCAACAGTACTATATATAGTGTGGGTTTGTGAAAAATGTGCTTGATGAACCCAAGGCTGAAACTTTTTAGGACTTGCCCCTAAAACCTTTCATAATAGGTATTAGTTAAGAGACAGTTTTAAGGGGGCTTGTTTGTTTGGCAGGGGCAGGAGGGATTGTTTAGGTAATGCAATTTTAGTGCTGATTTAAAAGTTTTTAAACAGACAATTTGAGTTATTTGGGAGGGTAAGGCATTCCAAAGTTTAGCAATGCTATCGGAATACAGACATTGTGCAGCTCTTTTGTTGGATTTAGTTATAGTTAACAGTTGCTAGGCTGAGGATCTCAGTGTACTCATAGAAGTATATGTTTGTAGGATGGAGCTGAGTGCTGGGCAACAGTTGGATTTGAAAATTAGTTTGTGGGCTAAAGTCCTTTGGGTATAAAAGAGATGGTGGGAAAACTTGAGCCAGTTCAGTTTTCTAATAACTTGGCAATGGCATGTGCAGTTAGGTTTTCCTTTGGCAAATTTAGCTATTTTATAATAGTAAGATTCTAGTTTATCACTAAGGGTTGAGTGGAGGTTAGTAGAAATGGCACTACCATATAGGAGGGAAGAGTTGAGTACGGTACTGGCACGTTTGTTTTAGTAAGGTTGTCCAGGAAAAGTTTATGACTATAACGTTTGCCTAATTTAAAGTGCGTTTTCTTTATTGCATTGAGAATATGGGGCTCAAAAGTGAGTTTGTCATCTATTGTTATGCCTAGCAATTTAGCTGTTTTCACTATTTCAATTTCTTTACTATCTTTAGAAAAGATGTTGAAGTCTATAGGTGTTGGTTTTGAAGATAATATTAAAAGTTTAGATTTTGGGGGTTTAACAGGAGCTGTGCATTATTTAGCCAGAATGTGACTGATGTGAAAGCATGTTGTGTAACTGTAAGGAGGTCTGAGAAATTGTTGGAGGTGGATATTATTGTGGAATCATTGGTGTATTGGATGAGTTTACCTAGCTGGGAAGCTTTGTGCAGATCATTGGAACTGGTGGAGTATCCTGAATGCTGATGCCTGTGGCACACCATCATGTCCTCAGTTGGTCTTTGAAAAGTACTTGTAAATAATATCCTAAGGGCTACACATACCTTAGTCTCCACTGGGATGGGTTCCCCTCTGTTGGCTCTGGCTCTGAGTTGAGGGTGGCAGAGCTCACAGAATTCTTGTAATGTGTCCCTCTCCACCCTGTAGCTCTCTACAATCTTCAGCTCATGTAGAACCTGGAAGGTTACCCAGGACCTGAAGACTCTTCTCCTTCTCAGTCTAGGCCTATTGTCAGGAGCACCAGCAGCAATGACTGTTTCCTCAAGCACATACAGATTTAGAATACCTGCAGCAGCCCCTAGCATTGTGTCAGTTAAACGTTCCAAATTTCTACTCCAATGTTGAAGTATTGAGGGGAAAATCAGAATGTAGGCTGTATGCATACTTTATACATTTCTTGATTAAGACCATCATGTGGTATTGGCTGATTTAGATGACATTCACCTGCTTAGGATATAATTAGCAGGATTTAAAAGTCCTACTGCACTACACAGTATTGCGCTCTGTGTACCGAAACGCAGCAGAGAGCAGCTGTGCATAATGACAGCAAATCATGTAAAAATTTATATAATTTCATGCCTATTGTCATAAACATACAGAATACGCTAATTACTGATAAGTTGAACTTCATTTCTATGATGTACAATGTCAGCATATTATGATAAAAGTTGACATACTCTGTACTTGAACCCAAGACTATCTGCACCCTATCTAACACCTAACAGTTGTGACCACAGGAGTACTCAAGCAAGGGTCTCTAACTACAGGGAATTAGAAGAGAGCAGCCCCACTTAATGGGTTTGTGTGATGCTCAGTTCTCTCCAATATTGGCTGAATGTATCCAGTTTCTATTTTTGGATGTCTTGGTCATGTCTTGTACAAGGGTGGTCTGCTCACAAAAATAATGATTGCATAATCATTGCCATTTGCATGAAGCATCACATTACACACACACACACACACACACACACACACACACACACACACACACACACACACACACACACACACACACACACACACACAAAAGACACCATAAAATAACAGTAAAGTTACCTGACACATCCCCAAATGTCATCAACATCCATAGAAAACATAAATACCATGTAGGAGCTTACAGAGAGTGTATAGCCCTACATGGTACCTGCTTTTTGTGATTCAACAAATCCATTGCTTTTTTTACATCATTTACATAATCACCATGCTGACAGCCTGGAAACTACATGGATTGTAGCCATGTAAGCTGGGCAAAGGCACAGGAACACAGAGTTAAAGACACAATGCAGGGTATTACTATACCTGTTGTGAGAATACCTAATACCCATCTTTTAAATTAAATGTGTATTATTCATTTCCAAATGTTTTGCACTTAGTGGCGCACTGCACAAAATTGTGTTAAAATAAAAATTATAACATTTATAGTGATCTGACACACCACCCTGATTCTTTTGGATGTCATCGGTCATTAAATGAGTGTTTTTAGCTTTTCATGGACAATCCATCCATATTTCATGATGTCTACATGCCGTTGCTTCTGTGTAGGCTCTTGTATGTGAACAATTTCCACATACACTTCCAACATGGACATGGAGCCTACATGGTTATGTGTAGGGTTGTTGGATTGCTCCACCATGTTGGTTTGCTTCATTAGCATAAAATTCAGTTGCTTATGCTAAAATTTACATCCCACGAAACTTTCCATTGATGTGTGTGAATACATGTGATTGCGCACTGCTTCACAGACTTTTCTGACTTTAATACTCGTGGCACCTGGGCTCGCATCGAGCCTGAACACAAACGCAGAAAAAAATTACCATGTAAGCTTTACTGAATTTGCACCTTTATCTATTCTTTTAACATATTCTTTACTTCTATTCTTATAACATCCATATTTAATCAGATCTATGTTTATTTTATCCACTTCTTTTTTATCTTCAAAAAAATCTTCTTTACATAGTGTTCCCCATAACTTTTTTACTCTTTTACTTTTCAATTTATTTAAATTGATTTATTTGTGTTGCATTGAGTACTATCTAGCTGGAAGTTGTGGCTTTGCTTTTTCAGTTAATGCGTGTTAGAATTCTTGAATAGCCAGTGATAAGTGGGGGCATCTGCACTTTTTTTTAAATAATACAGCATTTACATTGATTTATTTGTGTTGCATTGCATACTATCTAGCTGGAAGTTGTGGCTCTGTTTTTTCAGTTAATGCTTGTTAGAATTCTTGAATAGCCAATGATAAGTGGGAGTAGTTTACTTTATTGTTATTTGGTTTCTGCTTTATATAATTGGTACATTTTGGATTATTTTCTGCTTAAACTCTGAGCTTTGGCCAGCTAAGACCTACATGAAATCAAATCAACTGGACGTATAAGTAAATTTAAGTAAATCTTTATCTGCACTTTTTTTCAAATAATACATAAATTTATTTGTGCTGCATTGAATACTATCTAGCTGGAAGTTGTGGCTCTGTTTTTTTCAGTTAATGCTTGTTAGAATTCTTGAATCGTCAGTGATAAGTGGGGTATCTGCACTTTTTTCAAATAATACAGCATTTAAATTGATTTATTTGTGTTGCATTGAATACTATCTAGCTGGAAGTTGTGTCTCTGTTTTTTCAGTTAATGCTTGTTAGAATTCTTGAATAGCCAGTGATAAGTGGGGGTATCTGCACTTTTTTTTCAAATAATACAGCATTTAAATTGATTTTTTTGTGTTGCATTGAATACTATCTAGCTAAAAGTTGTGGCTCTGTTTTTTCAGTTAATGCTTGTTAGAATTCTTGAATAGCCAGTGATAAGTGGGGGTAGTTTACTTCATTGTTATTTGGTTTCTGCCTTATATAAGTGGTACATTTTGGATTATTTTCTGCTTAAACTCTGAGCTTTGGCCAGCTAAGACTTACATGAAATCAAATCAACTGGACGTATAAGTGAAATTAAGTAAATCTTTATCTGCACTTTTTTCAAATAATACAGCATTTAAATTGATTTATTTGTGTTGCAATGAATACTATCTAGCTGGAAGTTGTGGCTCTATTTTTTCAGTTAATGCTTGTTAGAATTATTGAATAGCAAATGATAAGTGGGGTTACTTTACTTCATTGCTATTCGGTTTCTGCCTTATATAAGTGGTACATTTTGGATTATTTTCTGCTTAAACTTTGAGCTTTGGCCAGCTAAGACTTACATGAAATCAAATCAACTGGACGTATAAGTTAATTTAAGTAAATCTTTATCTGGACTTTTTTCAAATAATACAGCATTTAAATTGATTTATTTGAGCTGCATTGAATATTATCTAGCTGGAAGTCGTGGCTCTGATTTTTCAGTTAGTTCCCCACCTATCCTCCCTGCTTTTGTTTTTGGTGTTAATCTTGGTGGCTTTGACACTGCCCACCCCTCTTGTAAATTTGCATTTGGATACTCCTCCTGGGCCCATCTCTATTGCTCACTCAAAAAAAAAATTGCACTTTTTTCATCTACTTTTACTGTATGTGTGTTTCTTCCTACTTTATTTTGCTTTTGCATCATCTTAAAAGTAGTCAATTGTATTTATTCCTGCTTGGTGTAACTATCATTCTAAGCCTTTTGGTTTAAGCACTTGGTCTTCATACCAGTTGTTTTACATTAAGAAGGTTTGTGGTCTGCACTGTTGTGGCAAGACAGGTAGCTTGCATCCTTCTAAGTTGGGAACTGCTGATTGAAGGCTCTGTGTCTGTTATTCTAAAAGTGTATTAGTTCTGGTTTAAGCACTTGGGCTTCAGGCCAGTTATTTTACATTAAGAAGATTTGTGGTCTGCACTCTTGTGGAAGGAGAGTCTGGACTCTGCCCTTCTGAGCTGGGAATTTCTGGTTAAAGGCTTATAGTGCCTGCATATTTGAACTGTTTCTTACTAAAATTTGGTGCACCTTGTTTGCTGTAGCATAGACTAGATCCAGACCTGCTGAAGCTAGCTTTCTGTATAACTTGAGCACTAATCCAGGCCTTCTTAAAAATATTCAATTATATTTATTACTGCTTGTTAGTAACCTGATTAAAGCGTAACTATCATTCTAAGCCTTTGTTTTAAGCACTTGGGCTTCAGGCTGGTTATTTTGCATTAAGAGGGTTCATGGTCTGCACTCTTGTGGGAGGAGAGTCTGGACTCTGCCCTTCTGAGCTGGGAATTTCTGGTTAAAGGCTTATAGTGCCTGCATATTTGAACTGTTTCTTACTGAGATTGGTGCACCTTGTTTGCTGTAGCATAGACTAGATCCAGGCCTGCTAAATCTGGCTTTGTTTGTATAACTTGAGCACTAACCCAGGCCTTCTTTTTTGGAGAAGGTTCCCCTGCACCCCAGTGGCAGGAGTGTGCAGTTAGAACTTGTCTGATTGAAGACTACAGGAACAGGGCTCAGTTTTGAGATTTTTTTACTGGTTAATTGGGTAATTTGTTTAAAAGCCTTTTCTGATTGCTTGTAGTTATCTAAAGCTGTTTTAAGTGTATTTATTTCTGTTTGTAGTCGTTTAAAGCTGTTTTAACTGTATTTTTTACCGTTTTTGCCTTATCTTTTAAAAAAAAATATTTCCTTGTTTCCCACCATTCTAAGCTAGTATAGTCCAGTTTTCAGGCTAGTGCTGAATTCAGGGCTGTGTTACAATTTTCTGAGTTGCCCATACCTTACTTGGATAGAGGAGGTTTCTCTGTTCACCTGTGAGAGAGGGAGCTTTGAGCAGCCATCTGTCCCTGGAGGAGTGGTTCCAGCCCAGAAGTTAGTAGTTTATAGGCCATTTTTGGCAAATTTATATCTCTTGCATTTCCCTGCTATAAAAAATGCATTTGCATGGTTTTGCACTTCTGGCCATTGCTGGTTAGCTAGGGCTAAATTTAGCCCGGCTCCACCAAGTCTCCTGTTCAGTTTTTCCCTTGAAAGTAGTCTAACTCTCAACCTAAGCACTTAAAAAGCATCCTACAGTCCAACACTTGCTCAGACCTAATAGCAAACACTAATGCACCCTGACACTTGATTGCCCAGCAGGGCAAGGCTCATTATTCACCCCTCACCAACCAAGCAACTAAGCAGCTCACCCTATTATTCAGGCATGACCAAAGGGCAATTTCAGGTATACTCTCCAGTCCAGCTGGTGAACCTGGGTATCCTGAGGCAATGTTATAACTGCCTCATGTACACAGACAACCCTCTCCTCCTACCACAAAACATTAACATATGCGAGAGATGCAATTATATAGCTAAATTGGAGGCTAAGCTCTCTCCATCCGAGACTGAAACAGGCAGTCATGAGGAGAAGGTTAACACTTGCACCACACCTACAGCCTCACAAAGACATACTAAACCAGCACTGGCAAAAAATACACATAAATACACTAAATCATACTCGGTGGCTCTAAATAAAAACTTGCAAAAGCATCACAGATCTCCAAAGCAGACACCTAAAACACCTGCACCTCCTGTCACAAACCAGACAACACATAAAACACAAAATCAGTGTGCCGCACAATCACAGCCCTTAGGGCGAAATAACATCCCTAACACACTAGTAATAGGCGACTATAGTCAGGCACATTGACGCCCCAGTCACTAGGCTGGACAAGGAGAAGGTTCCTGTTAGCTGCCTGTCGGGAGCCAATATCCGCTACATAAGACAAGCACTCAGGTCACTTCAGAATAAGTACAAATATAACTCTGTCATTGTTCATGTTGGTGTGAATGACCTGAGACGTGCCTCCCTGGACTACATGAAAAGAGACATGGAAGAGCTTTCTGATTATGTAGCCCAGGCAGGTATGACCCTGACCCTGAGTAGCATCCTGCCTTCACCAAGAATGATACCGCAGTATAAAGAAAAAACGATCAATTTCAACAATTGGATAAGCTTCTGGTGTCATTCAAAGGGGATCCAGTGTCTGTCAGCCTGGGATGACATGGTCAACAGGCCTCATTGCTTCACAAGAGAAGGCTTGCACCTGTCACCCATAGGCTTTTGAATACTAGCCAAGGCTCTTGATGCCCCCATAGTGTCTTTTTTAGGCAAGGCTCAAAAGTCAAACCCACATCCATAAACAGCACAAATAAAAAAAATGGACCGAAACACAAAAGGAGGGGGTGTATGCATATTCATCAAGGATACCTACACCTCCAGGTTAGTGGAGCAGCATGATACCTCCGAGATCATCCATGTGCAACTAACTTCAGGCAAATCTGCAATGTAAATTGTAGCCTGCTACAGATCACCCTCCATGGTCCAGACCAGGACCACCACTCCTCCTTTCTGGAGACACTGGAAAACATGAAGGTCCTACCGAACACCCTGATATTGGGCAATTTCAATTATCCTACCATTAACTGGGAAAACTACTCAAGTACAAACTCACAGGTCCAGTGCTTCCTGGAATTTATCAACTCAAATGCCCTGGATCAGCTGGTAAACTCCCCTACCAGAGGTGAAAACATATTGGACCTAGTCATCACCTACATGGGCGATGGGTGTTCCACACCAGAGGTCAACCTGTCATTGGTTAGATCAGATCATAAACTAATCACTCTGGATGTCCACACCACACCACCACCTCCAACCAAGGAAACCACAGTGAAAAACTTTTCTATAGAAAGCTTCACCTTACTTAAGACAGAGTTGGTAAGTTTCACAGCCCCCACGCTAAAGGATAACAGTGTCCAAGATGCAAGAACCTTTACAAATGCACTCTATGAGCACCTACAAGGATGCATGGATCGTGCCATCCCTAGCAAAACCAAGACTCACTCTGGTAAGAGAAGGAAACCAGTCTGGAGGACCCCTGCCATAAACAGGCTATACAACAGAAGGAAGAAACTAGCTCAGAAAAAAACCCAAATCCCAACAAAGACAACCTTGATCAGTATCTAAGGTCCCTCATAAAATCCTCCAAGGCTAACTTTGAAAGAAAAATAGCCAAGGATTTGAAAGATAACCACAAAGCCATCTTTAGCTATGTCAAGAATCTAAGTGACAACTCACAGATATGCTCTGAGCTAGTGCAAAATAGCACAAAATATACTGAACCCAATGATATTGCCAACATCCTGCCAGATAGATTCAGTGCAAACTTCACCCCCATCTCACCCCCAAAAGATCTCACAATACCAGAAAAGTGTAGTGTCCCGGAAATCACAGACGCACAGGTGAAAACATCCCTTTCAAAAGCCAAAAGCACAGCGTCAGTGGGGCCAGATGGTCTCCCAGGCTGCGTCTTGCACGAACTACAGAACGAACTAACCCCCCATCTAAACACACTGTTCAGCTTCAGCCTCTCCACAGGCTACTTGCCCATAGAATGGCGCACAGCAATGGTTATTCCGGTCCACAACGGAGGGGCCACAACTGACCCTGGTAACTATCGCCCCATAAGCCTGACTAGCCTGGTCTGCAAGGCTATGGAGTGCATCATCATGGAACTCATTAACAAAGACATCGGGTTCATAGGTTCATAGGTTCATACTAGGCTATCTGCCCTAGGGCATTTATAAGCCTAGCCAGAGTGTGTTTGGCTTTCGCCACCCATTTTAAATTAATTTTGCTATGCCCTTTTTCGAGGTTAGTATACTGTGCCTCTGTCTAACAGTGACACAGAAGTGATACCCAGGGTAAAGCTACGATCTCCCATCCACTCATCAAGATTCCTCTTGAAGAGAGTCAATGAGGGACTCTGCCTAACCTGGACTGGGATTTTATTCCAGAGTGAAGTTAGCCTCTGGGTTATGAATCTGTCCCTCCAGCATGTCCTATTTATTTCAGTGCTGAGGTTCAAGTCTCTCGAGCGCGTAGCTCGATTGGATTTGGATTTTCTGAGGTGCAGCATGTCCATTAATTCTGGGTTGGGCATGGCTTTATACGTCAGGCACAGATTGTCTCTGAGCAGGCAGTATGCCACTGAGTAGAGCTGAAGTTTCTTTAACCGGGCAGCATATGGCATCTGTTTGAGCCCTTTGATCCTCTTGGTGAGGTACTTTTGGGGTCTTTCCAGTTGCTGCAGGTGCCTGGTAAGGTATATCCCAAAAGGGGCATTGTACTCAATTATGGGCCTGATGAGGGATGAGTAAAGAGGCACGATGACCTCCCCTGATCTAGATGTGAATCCCTTCATGATTAGGTGGGCTATATAAAATGTTTTTCTAACCACTTTGGCCATGTGGTTGTCAATGAGAGATTGCTATCAACTTGGGTCCCCAGGTCCCTAATTACTTCTTCTGTACTTAATGGATTACCACCTATGTGGTAATTTGTGGGCACTTTGTTTTTGCCAAAAGGGATGACTATACACTTTTTGGCGTTTAGCTTGAGGCCATGGCTGTGGCACCAGTTGTCTGTTTCTATGAGGCCCTTTTGGAGGATGTTTGTGTAGGCTGGAAAGTCTATTATGGTGCCCAGATTGCAGTCATCTGCGAACTTGGTCAGCCACAGTCCTTCCATGTTGGCCTGTACCTCCGAGAAATATATACTGAACAAGAGAGGTCCCAGGACTGAGCCTTGTGGGACGCCACTTGTAACTGGTTTGGAGTCTGACATGGCTCCAGCAATTCTAACCATGTGGGTTCTGTCCTTGAGCCAGTTTGCAACCCATCTAGTGACATAGGGGTTTATATTTAAGCTGGTGAACTCATCTATAATGCCCGAGTGGGCTATTGTATCGAAGGCTTTTGCAAGGTCCAGGTAGGCTGTGTGAACCACCTTCCCCTCGTCAATGGCCTTGGTGACTGTTTCAAAGAAATTGACCATGTTTAAGAGGCAGGATCTGCCCTTAACAAAGCTGAACTGGGTAGGATCCAGTGTCTGTAGGTCCCCAATGTCTTTATTTATGAGGTCCATGATGATCCTTTCCATAGCTTTGCAGACCAAGCTAGTCAGGCTTATGGGGCGATAGTTTCCAGGATCAGTTGAGGCACCACCTTTGTGGAGAGGGACCACTGTTGCTGTACACCACTCTTTGGGTACATATCCTGTAGTAAGGCTGAGACTGAACAGTAGTTTTAGGTTTGGGTTTAGCTCTTCTTGGAGTTCATGTAGGACGCAGCCCGGGACAATGTCTGGTCCCATTGATGCTGTGTTTTTTGCTTTGGAGAGGGCAGCTCTTACCTGAGCATCTGAGATGTCAGGAGGGCCACACTCTGCTGGGATAGATATTTGCCCTTTTGGTGGGGAGGGGTGGGATGTTTGCGCTGAACCTGTCAGCTAGGATGTTGGCAATGTCTGTGGGTTTGGTGTATTTTTTGTCATTTTGGACTAATTCTGAGCATATCTGGGAATTCCCACCCAGGTTCCTAACATAACTAAAGAAAGCCTTGTGATTATCCTTAGTGTCCTGTGCAATTTTTCTCTCGAAGCTGGCCTTAGACGATTTTATGAGTGCCCGTAGTTTTTTGCTAATACTGATCAGAGATGCCTTCTTTTTTTGGGATTTTGCTCTATCATGTAGTAGCTTCCTCCTTCTATTGTATAGTTTGTTTATGGCTGGGGTCTACCAGACAGGATGTCTGCCTTTGGAGGATTGGGTCTTGGTTTTATTTGGGATTGCATGATCCATGCATTCCTGAAGGTGTTCATAGAATGTGTTTATAAAGGATTCTGCGGTCTGGGCTGTATTTTCCACAGGCAAGGGAGCTTTGAAGGATTCCACCTCGGTTTTGAGGAGTGTGAAATTTGCTTTAGAGAAGTTTTTCACTGTGGTTTTCTGGGCAGGGGTGGGGTCGGGATGTGAATATCCAGTGAGCTTAGTTTATGGTCTGATCTTACCAGTGAGGGATACACTTCTTGTCTGGAGCATAGAGTCCCCATATTGGTGATGTTCAGGTCCAGTATGTTTTCCCCTCTTGTGGGAGTGGTAACAAATTGTTTTATAGCATTTGAGTTTATAAATTCTAGGAACCTTTGGGCTAGGGTGTTGGAGCTAGAGTAATGCTCCCAGTCTATGTTTGGGTAGTTGAAGTCTCCCAATATAATGGTGTTTGGAGAGACCTTCATATTTTCCCGTGTTCTCAGAAAGGCTGAGTGGGTTTCCTGCGTTTGGGAGGGTGGTCTGTAGCAGGCTATAAACTGGAAGGCAGTTTTACCCACTTTGCACATGGATAGTCTCTGAAGCTTCGTGCTGTGCCACCAACCTGGAGGTGTGGGTATCTTTGATGAATATTGATACTCCCCCCTCCTTTTGTGGTTCAGTCCAGGTTTTGGGGCTGAAAAGCATGGTATGAGGTATAACCAGGTAGTGCTGGGGTGCTCTCAGGAGCCTTGAACCAGGTTTCTGTTACTGCACAGATATCGATGTTCTCCATGCTAAGGAGAGTTTTGAGTGCATGCATCTTGAGGTTTAGACTTCTGGCGTTGAGTAGCATTACTCTTAGTTTCTTATCCCTTGTGATACCTATGGAGGTGGGTTTGTCTTTTGAACCTTGCCTAAAAAAGGCACTATGGGGGTAGCAAGAGCCTTTGCCAATATCCGAAAGCCCAGAGGTGACAGGTGCAAGCCGTCCCTAGCGAAGCATCATGGCTTGTCGAGCAAGTCATCCCAGGCTGACAGGCATTGGATCCCCTTTGAATGACACCAATACTTAAGCCAATTGTTGAAATTGATCATCTTGTCTTCATATTGTGGCATCATTCTTGGTGAGGGTAAGATGCTACTCAAGGTCAGGGTCATACTGGCCTGGGCTACATGCTCAGAGAGCTCCTCTATGTCTCTTTTCATGTAGTCCAGGGAGGTACATCTCAGGTCATTCACACCAGCATGGACAATGACTGAGTCATATTTCTACTTGCCTTGGAGTGACCTGAGTGCTTGTGTTATGTGGCGGATCCTAGCACCCGACAGGCAGCTCACCGTGACCTTCTCCTTGTTCAGCCTGGTGAGCGGAACGTCAGTGTGCCTGACGAAAGAGTCACCTATTACAAGTGTACCAGGTGTGTTGTTTAGCCTTAAGGGCTGTGACTGTTCGGCACACTGGATTTGTGAGCTATGTGTTTCACGTGTTTTGTTTTGTGGTAGCAGTTGCTTGGGTGTCTGCTTTGGAGGTCTCTGCTGTTTAGGCAGATTTTTATTTGGAGCTTCCGAGTATGTTTTTGTGTGTTTATGTGTTTGGTTTGCTGTCGTGGTAGGTCTATGTGAGACTGGAATTGTAGTGAGTGTGGTTTCCTTCTCCTGACTGGTTACGCCAGTACTGAGTTGAGAGAGCTTAGCCTCCAGTTTGGCTATATGGTTGCATCTCTCACATGTGTTGGAATTTGTTGGGAGGAGGAGAGGGTTGTCTGTGTACATGAGGCAGTTGTAACATTGCCTCAAGATTCCCAGATTCACCAGCTGGACCGGAGAGGAGATTGACATCTGACCTTTGGACATGCTAGAATAGTACTGGGAATTCCTTTATAATTGAAAAAAAGGGCCAATGGGGAACAAGGTGCTCAAGGGGAGTTTGTGAGGGTGTAGTGCTTTTAATTTTTTAGTGCTGACTTATATAATTGCTTTAGTGAGTAAGTGCCGGGTAACTTAAATGAAATGTGTTACAGGTAACTTAAATGCAAAAACAACAAACAGTAACTTTCTTTCAAGTGAAACAAGGAAATAAGTACAGTAAGCAATGCAGATATCACTAGGGATCCACAGAAGTGCTGAAAAGCCGCGTTTTAGGTGGAATTAGTGTTTCAGGGAAATAAGCAAACAAACAACAAGCATACAAACAAAGCTAGATTCAGCAAACCTGGATCTAGTCTATGCTACAGCAAACAAGGTGTACCAATTTCAGTAAGAAACATTTCAAATATGCAGGCACTATAAGCCTTTAACCAGAAATTCCCAGCTCGGAAGGGCAGAGTCCAGCCATTCCTCCCACAAGAGTACAGACCATGAACCTTCTTAATGTAAAATAACTGGCCTGAAGCCCAAGTGCTTAAACCAGAACTAATACACTTTTAGAATAACAGACATTGAGCCCTCAATCAGCAGTTCCCAACTTAGAAGGATGTAAGCTACCTGTCCTGCCACCACAATGCAGGCCACAAACCTTCCTAATGTAAAACAACTGGTCTGAAGCCCAAGTGCTTAATCCAAAAGACTTAGAATGATAGCTACACTTTAATCAAGTTACTACCAAGCAGTAATAAATACAATTGAATACTTTAAAGAATGCCTGGATTAGTGCTCAAGTTATACAAACAAAGCTAGATTCAGCAGGCCTGGATCTAGTCTATGCTACAGCAAACAAGGTGTACCAATTTTAGTAAGAAGCAGTTCAAATATGCAGGCACTATAAGCCTTTGAGCAGAACTTCCCAGCTCAGAAGGGCAGAGTCCAGCCTCTCCTCCCACAAGAGTGCAGACCACAAACCCTCTTAATGTAAAATAACTGGCCTGAAGCCCAAGTGCTTAAACCAGAATTAATACACTTTTAGAATAACAGACACTGAGCCCTCAATCAGCAGTTCCCAACTTAGAAGGATGTAAGCTACCTGTTCTGCCACTACAGTGCAGACCACAAACCTTCTTAACGTAAAACAACTGGTCTGAAGCCCAAGTGCTTAAACTAAAAGGCTTAGAATGAGTTACACCAAGCAGTAATTAATACAATTGAGTACTTTTAAGATGACACAAAAGCAAAATAAAGTAGGAAGAAACACAAATACAGTAAAAGCAGATACAATTTTTTTTTTTTTTTAAGTGGAAAGAGAGAAAGGAAAGAGAGAAAGGAGTAGCAGAAACTAAGATGATTGGCCTTCTCGAATGTTCTCCCTGTACTGGGTAGAATGAAGTAATGACACTAGACTGGGAGGAGCGTCCAGATCAAATTTACACTAGGGGCGGGCAACTGCAAAGCCACCAACTATAAAAACACTATACCAACAGGGAGAGAGGGTGGGAAACAGACTGCAGAAATGTTTCTCACAGCTGAAAAGCAGCAGTGAGACTTTAAATGAAAGTTTTAAACAGCTAAAGGAGCCTCTAGAAAAAAGAGTTTCACTGCAACAAGTTATCAGAAACAAACAACCCAGCAGATGCTTAATAAAAGTGGACAATTTCCAGTTAATACCTCACACATAGTGAAACTAGCTAGAAAAATACACAGTACATAAAGTGCTATAAATAACAAAGAAATAAAGAAGAAAATAAACAAAAAACAGGATACTTAATGATATATATTATAGCTCCAAGTTTCCTCAATGTCCTTCCTTCGATCAGTTCCAAACACTTGACCTGACCCAGTTTGGCTTTGTTAAGGGCAGATCATGCCTACTAAACCTGGTTGACTTCTTCAAGACAGTCACCAAGACCATAGATGAGGGGAAGGTAGTTCACACAGCCTATCTTGACCTCTCCAAGGCTTTTAACACCATTCCCCACTTGGGAATTATAGAAAAACTCACCAACCTGAACATAAACCCCTATGTCACGAGATGGGTTGCCAACTGGCTTGCAGACAGAACTCACACGGTAAGAATAGCAGGCTTCATGTCTGACTCTAAACCAGTCACAAGTGGTGTCACACAGGGCTCGGTCCTGGGGCCCTTACTGTTCATGATATACTACTCAGAAGTACAGGCAAACACAGGAGGACTATGGCTAACCAAGTTTGCCGATGACTGCAAACTGAGAGCCATAATTGACTCTCCGGCTGACACGGACATTCTCCAAAAGGGCCTTACTGAGATGGACACCTGGTGTCAAAGTCATGGTCTCAAGCTAAATGTCAAAAAATGCATAGTCATCCCATTTGGGAAAAACAAAACACCCATGAATTACCACTTAGATGGCAGACCCCTTAATACAGAAGAGGTAATAAGAGATCTGGGGACCCAGGTAGATAGTAATCTCTCCTTTAACAATCATATTGCCAAAGTAGTTAGGAAATCCTTCTATGTACCCCATCTAATTACTAAAGGGTATGCATCTAGAAATAAAGAGGTAATAGTGCCCCTGTACTCATCACTCATCAGACCCATCATAGAGTACAATGCCCCATTTGGGATGTACCTCACAAGATAATTCCAACAGCTGGAAAGACCACAAAAGTACCTCACCAAGAGGATTACTGGTCTCAAACATATGTCCTATGCAACCCGACTGGAAAAACTCCAGCTGTACTCAGTGGCATATTGCTTACTCAGAGGTGATCTCTGCCTGACTTACAAAGCCATGCCCAACTAAGAATTGATGGACATGCTCCACCTAAAGCAATCCAAGTCACTGAGAGCCACTTGCTCTAGTGAGCTAAACCTCCCCACAACAATAAATAGAACATGCTGGAGGGATAGATTCCTGTCACAGATACTCCCCATGCTTTGGAACAAAATTCCTAACTACATTAGGCAGAGCACCTCACTAACACTCTTCAAGAGAAACCTTGACGAGTGGATGGGTAACAGAAAATACACCCCTGGGATCACTTCAGTGGCTCTTCTTGACAGAGGCTCAGTTAATTAATCAATGGGGTGGCGAAAGCTGACACACTCTGACTAGGCTTATAAATGCCCTTGGGCAGATAGTATAGTACCTACCTATGAACCTATGAAAACACATTTTCCAGAGCTCCTTCTTCTTCTTGACAATGTATTTATATTCTATCACTTTTCTTTTTATATGGCATATTTCCTTTTACTAGACATATTTTTCTTTTATGGAATGCTTTATTAGTATGGCTGTTGGGAAGGCTAGTACGTCAGCAGCAAGCTTCAGTTATTGTCAGGACTAATTGGGCTTTGAACCATTTACTGTGGTGAAATTATTCAATATGGAGGTAAATGTTTGCAGTGAAAGACAATGTAAATGGGGTTGCCACTTATGGAAGGAGATGGTTGTTTTCTTTTCCCAGGATGTAGGAGGTGATTATTAAAAGAACAAAAAGATTTAAGATTTTTAAACTGTTATTTTGAAAGTTTATGAAAAGGTTTTCTCATCCTGTGTTCCTTTGATTTTAACAATGTTCTGAAGTTGCTTAAAATCTTGTGAGTTGTTAACTGTTTTATTCTTTTTTCAGCAATTCCAGGCTTTGGCTCATTCTTTCATTAAATGTTTTGTTTGCTTGGTAAAGCTACTGTGCTGGGATGGATTTGAGGCATTTTGTTATTATGGTGCATGTGTATTTGAAAATTAAGAATTGTTGTGATGCAATGAAGGTTGAGTTGAATAAGGTTACAGCTTTGTCTAGAGACAGAGTACATGTAGCTACCTTCTGTTGAAGAGCTTTAGAATGAATTTAAAAGTCTTTGTTGAAGGATGAGATGTTTCTGGCTTCTTTGCAGCAGTGTTATTTTTCTGTGAGTATTTGGCCCCTGATTATACAAACTATAAAAGTGGTCACTCAGAATATCTGGGAATTAGCCACAGGAAAGTATTTGATTTGGTGAGTTGGTAAGAATCCATTCTATAGTGGAATCTCTCATACTATTCTTATAACAGGTGGAGATGAATAAGTTGGGTAAGTTCATGCAGGTTTATTCCATTGTTGAATGGGTTGCTTTCAGCCATTAGATAAGCTATTTAAGGTCCCTTAATATAATTGTTTCATATGGCATATTTGTACATACCCAATGGAAAAAATATTTGGCAATGCCATTATTGTTTCCCAGCGGAATGTATATACCTATAACACAAATGCTTTTGTCTTTATTAAGTTTAAGTATGGAGATAAGAATTTCTGCATTTTGGAGTGGTGGTGGCAGCTTGTATCTGAGGAGATGTCTGGATTGTTTTGATAGAAGATAGTACTCCCCACCACCCTTTTTATTTATTCTGTCTTGTTGACTGAGGATATTGCAGGCTGGTGGGAGGATTTCTTCATTTTTTTAGAGTTACCCATGCATTGAATTCAGTAACTTAATTATGCAGACTTCAAAAGTTTATGTTGCTGAGGTGCAAGCCTGAGTTTTTTGTTGATTTTAGATATGGTATTGCAAGATGAGATAGAGGTGCTTGATGATGGTATTGTACAAAGTTTGAATGTATATCATCACTAAAGAATAGCAGGTGATGGAAAATATATTTTTCTTAGGCTTTGGGAATAGGTTGCTGTACATTGTTTAGAGTGTTTGGTTGCTTAGATATTTTATGCTGATGGATGCTAGCTGGAGAGAAGATGGTAGGTGATATAAAGAAGTGTGGATAAAAGGTGCTGTTGGTTGTTGCTTTCATGACAGTTGGAGGTAAGTGAGATATTAGGGGTAGGTGTTGTAGTTATATGTAATATGCCAGTAGTAAACATAATAGGAGTGAGAGGATGAGCATGTAAGTAATATTAGGCATTCTAGTAGGTGAGAAGGAAATGGTAGAAAATATGTGCATTGTAGCAAGGGGATAAAGAATGGTAAAGGGCATATATACAGATAGAGATCTGTGTGTGTGTGTGTGTGTGTGTGTGTGTGTGTGTGTGTGTGTGTGTGTGTGTGTGTGTAGATATAGATATAGATATACATATAGATATAGATATAGATATAGATATAGATATAGATATGTGTGTGTCTATGTATCTCTCTATACATGTATGTGTGTGTGTGTGTGTGTGTGTGTGTGTGTGTGTGTGTGTGTGTGTGTGTGTGTGTGTGTGTGTGTGTGTGTGTGTGTGTGTGGTAGCTGATGCTTGTCTTCCTCGGAACTTCTAATGGGTAAGACATGCACTACAGTCTCTTACCCAATAAGCTTTGGCACTAGAGATGGAAACTTCACAGGGATGAAGCATTATTCTTATACTTTGTTGTGCAAGAAGTTTTGCAGCTATCTGCAGTGATGACAAAGAATGTGTGAATGTCAAAGAAAGAGGGAAGATGAAATGGCAGTCAGGAGGAGGCAGCAGAGAAGGTGATGTTGATCATAGGTAAGATGTTCTTCCACCACCTTGTCTAGGGCTTTCCCTTTCAATCTCCCTTTGGGTATGTAGCTGTGCTGGAAAAAAAAAGGTGAGACAGTAATGTCCAGTGGAATTTTGTTGCAGGTGTAGCAGATATCAGGGTGATTGCCAGTGGTACAGTACACCATTTCAGTGGCAGCAAAGGTGCTGGTGCTCTGGCTAGTTTAATACATTTCCTAGAAGAAAAACCTTAGAAGAAGTCACAGGGTGATAAAAGGGGCAGGCTGTATCCCAATGTGCAAGTATGTTGTGTGCATAAATAAATGCATAGATATGTAGGAAAATGATATCTTGGCTGTTTAGATGTTATTATTCCATTAGAAAATAGGCACAGTGTACATCAGCACCCTGATTGGAGAACAAATGTTCTTCAACAAGGTATTAATGTACAAGTAATACCTGCTGAAAAATTAGTCTGCCAATTCATGGCAGTATATCAAGCTGCCATGGAGCTTGGACTGAAAAAATTAATGGCCGCCATTATTTTACACTCGCTAAACAGCGCTTTTGCTTTTTAGCAAGTGTAAAAAAAAAATAAACAGAAAAAAGTGTATATGTGTGTATATGTATGCGTGTGTTTATGTTTCTGTCTGTGTGTATGAGTGAATGCATGCATGAATGCAGAAGAGACTGTGTGTGTCAGAGATCGACAGAGAGTGAGAGCAATCTTATGTGAGTGAATGCCTGTATAAAAGCAGAGGAGACTATGTGTGTGAGAGAGATCGAGAGAGAGTGAGAGTGATCTTGTGCAAGTGAATGTGCATATGGAAGCAGAGGAGACTGTGTGTGAGTGATTGAAAGAGATTGAGAGTGATCTTGTGTGAGTGAATGTGTGTGTGGAAGCAGAGGAGATTGCGTGTGTGTGTGTGTGTGTGTGTGTGTGTGTGTGTGTGTGTGTGTGTGTGTGTGTGTGTGTGTGTGTGTGTGTGTGTGTGTGTGTGTGTGTGTGTGTGTGTGTGTGTGTGTGTGTGTGTGTGTGTGAGAGAGAGAGACTGAGAGGAAGAGAGAGAGAAAGAGAGAGAGAGCACAGTCTTGTGTAAGTAAATGCATGTATGAAAGCAGAGGAGATTGTGTGTAAGGGAGATCGAGAGAGAGTGAGAGTGATCTTGTGTGAGTGAATGTGTGTATAGAGGCAGAGGAGACTGTATGTGTGAGAGCAAGAGAGAGAGAAAGAGCATGGTCTTGTGTGCCTATCTCTCAACTGTCCAAATTTTCACAGAATATCCAGATCTTTTCCTCATATTTTTGTCAGTTCCTCATAAAAGTCCTCATAAATTTTCTGTTTTTCTGAAGATTTGTGGCAAATCAGTGAGGAATGAGTTTACTAAATAATGATAGGCATTTGAGTTTCAGGTTTTATAACCTTCAGAAAATGCATTGTAATGCAAAACATTTTATTCTAGCAACTTTCTAAGTTCATAAGAGGAATATTTAAAATGTGTCCATATTTTGGGGGCTTTATCCCCCCATTATTTTTGGCTTTGTCAACATTTTTTGTGCTAAGAGGTTGAGAGTTATGCTTCTGTGACTGAATGCGAGTATGAAACCAAAGAAAACTGTGTGTGTGTACATATATATATATATATATATATATATATATATATATATATATGTATATATATATATATGGGTCTAGGACACATGCTCGACTAGCATATGTCCAAATCACAAAACATCGAGCACACATACATGAAAGTGCTTAACATCGAAAGTTGCTTCCGTGTATGTGTAGTTCAAAAAAAAGAAATCTAGGTTTCTACAGGGGGGGGCTTCACCCCCTGCACCCCCCACACCCCCCCAACTTTAATATTCTCACTCCGAGATCGCACTACAGTGGGGAAAAGGGAATTTCCCCTTACCCGCACTGTAGTCCAATCTACGAAACAGGCACACATACACGGAAGCCCTTTTCGATGTTAAGCGTTTTTGTGTATGTGTGTTCAATGTTTTGTGATTTGGACATATGCTAGTCAAGCATGTGTCCGATCCCATATATATATATATATATATATATATATATATATATGTGTGTGTGTGTGTGTGTGTGCGTGTGTGTGTGTGGGTGCGTGCGTGCGTGTGAAAGCAGAAGATACTGTGTATGAGAGACAGAGAGATGGAGAGAGAATGGGCTCACTGTAAAATTGTTGAGTTTTACTTACTTCTTTATTGTTTTAAGTACTATATTAATTTTTTATATATTTTTGATGTAAAATGTTTCTTCCAACTCCATTAACATATACTACAGAAAGTTTGAAACATTAGGCAGAGGAATTATTTTACATCAAAAGTACATAAAAAAATATATAATACTTCAAAAGAAGAACAGGAAAGCCAGGCATTATCCTGCTGTAAGCGAAGATCATTCTACCTGATTTGTTGGAATTGGCCAGGCTGTGCTGGCAAAATACAAAAGTGAGGTATGCTGGGAGCTACTTACAATTATGTTAAGTTCTCAAATGAATACAAGTCACTAAGACAAAGAGCAAAATGGCACAAAGGTGGATGATAACTGTGGTGTTTCATTGTACTTTAGTAAGATGCAGTAAACCACAGAAACTACTAAGAGAGCAGGAGTATGCTCATGTAACTTCTTGCACTTCACCTCATCAGTTCATCATCATTAGATCTTTTAAAACAAAGGTAACTAACTACTGGAATATTTATCTATATTTTTGGAAAATAGATGACACATGAGAGTTTCCATATAACCTCAGGTATGTAAAACAGGATACTTTTCTTTCACAGAAGGAGGGTTATATAGCACATAAAATATTTATACTGTAAATCAACATACATAGTATATGTGTATTTTCTCTTAATTTTCTCTTTTCTTTCTCTCTCTTCTCTCATTATTTGTTTTAACTGTATCTTGTCTCCCTTTCTAAATTCTCTCCTATTTACTATACTAATATAGTCTGTATATATTTAATATCTCGCTATCTATACATAGATAAATGTTGTTCTTCTTCTTTTGGCTTTTCCCAGTTAGGGGTCACCACAGCAGAACTCCGGTCCGCTAATGATTGGCAGTAGACTTTTATTTTTAATCCTCCCTTCATCTTATTACTAAAAAACATATATATTAATAACTTAGCCTACATTAAATTAGGTCCTTTCACCTCAGAATCTATCCATATAACTAAGTGTACTAAACAGGGATGCCACCTTTCTCCTATTTTATTTGCTTTGGCTATAGAAATGCTTGCAGAAATAATACACAATAATCCAAGAATAAAACGAATAGAAGTCTATGACCAGTACATATCTAAAATAATGCTTTTTGCTTATGATATTTTATTAACCCTATCAAACTCCAGAGAGTCATTAGGAGAGATAGAAGAAGTAATGGAGACATTTTATAAAATTCCAGGTCTACACTTTAATAGATCAAAATCAAACTTTCTATTTTTAAATAAGAAAAAAAGAACTGCAAGTTACAGATAAATCCATCATAGGAAAACAAAAACTTACGTTAAATTATTTAGGAATAGTGTTATGCAAAAATATAAATGAAACAATATTAATAAATTATAAAAACATTATTGAAACAATAAAATATATATATAGAAAAGTGGAACAAAATTATATTAACTTTTGAAGACAGACTGCAATTAATAAAAATTGTCTTATTGCCAAAAATACTATATGTGGCATTGGCAATACAGTTAATTCCTGAAAGATGCATTCTTAAACAAATGAACTCATGTTTAATAAAGTTTTGATGGTATCCCAAAAAGAATAGAGTAGCTGTAACTCACCACATTAGACCCTGGAAACAAGGAGGATTGAACTTCCCAGAAATAGAAGCATATATAAAAGCAGCTGTGCTTAAAACTACAATAGTCTGGATAAACCCAAATTATTTTGCCAAATGGAAAGAATTAACACCGGCTATATTAACAAATTAATTTAATCTGTTAAAAAAAATTTAATAGTAGACAAATCAAACAAACCCTGGTACATACTATGCATAAGTATACACAATAATATAACAAAGCCTTCTAAAACAACACTGATTAATCATTACATCAATTTCTTTAGGAAACTTATCAATGCAAACATAGATCTAAAACTTTGGTTTGACCTTTTATCCCCATTTACCATCACTAAGAAATAGATTCTAATGCTTGTTTCAATGTGTAAATAAATTAAATGTTTTAGATATACATATGATAAAAACTGCTTGCAATATTCCAACACAGGACTGATTAACCATACAAAGCATTCTAATGAACACGCAAAATTTATGCAGATTAATTAATAATTCCTCATTTAAAGATATTCCAAATCTAATACGTTTTCTGTATGAATTTATATATAATAGTTGTGAAAAGAAAAATTCCATTTCAGATCTATATAAAGAGTTAATAACATATAACACAATTCCCAAACCATCATACTGGCAGTTCTTAACAAAAGGTATGTCATTGCAGTTAACAGAAGAAATTAAAACTAACATCTTACTATCAGTTAATTACACCACTAAGACACAGTACTGGAAGATATTTAACTGGAAATACTTACATAGAGCATTTTTAACACCAGATAGAATTAAAAAGATTAGTACTACTACAAATGTTTTTTGATGGAGGTATGAAAAGTCAAATAAAGCAGACTGGATTCATATTTTTTATGAATGTAATAAAATTAAATCATATTGGAATGGAATCAATCATTTTTTACAAGCTTTATTTTATGAATCCTTTACCTTAACTAAAGTATTGATTATACTAAATGTAAATGAAGGTCCCTACCTGAATAAGACAAATATGTATTTGTTATGGACAATACTTGCTATATCTAGGAAATGCGTAAACAGAAGGTGGAATTCAAATACCCCCCTTCGACCTTGGAAGAATTCTACACCCTACTGAAGACAACTGCTTCTATGGAAATAAAAATCAAAGAACTACGAATCAATCCCAGGCCATCGGTAAATAATCCTTGGAAAAAAGTTATATTTTGTTGGACATTTTGCAATAATCAATAATGTATCTCTGATAACTGATCTGTTAATTCTATATTTAATAACATACAGTGTATATAATTGAAAGTCAGGCTATTGTAAATATTGTATATATTTTTAAATGATATTTAAAATATTATGTAAATGTTATTTTAATTGAAAAAAAAAATATTTGAGAAAAAAAAGTGTGTACATATCAAAGGGTGGGAGTTAGAACTATCTGTGGATAAATGTGTGCAATTATCAAAGGATGGGAGTGGCAGCTGTCTGTGGATAAAAGTGTGTACATATCAAAGGGTGGGAGTGGGAACTGTCTGTGGATAAAAGTAACTTACCCTCCAGTTAGTTGCTCAGCTTAATTAGTTTGGCTCTGCGGGAAACATATGGACTTTTGCTGTTGTATATTTGAGTAAAACAAACTTGAAATACATTTTCCTTAATTATTATTTATGCATTTTTTTGCTACATTCAAACATCCAAGACATGCACATTCAACAATGGGGTGATAATTACAGTCTGGGTGGCTGGGTTTGTCTGTAGGTGAGAATCGCTGACCCTGCTATCATAATCATGTTAAACAGGGATCAGTCTGTCTTTTCAGGATTAGTGTGCATTTGGTAAAACAACTCAGTATACTTTACTGGCACAAATTTTTTATCACAAACAGATATTTGATGTGTGGAAAGTTAAGTGGCTGCAATCAATGGGCACAGACATTGATGGAATATATTGACAGCAATTGGAATGGTCATAAATAAGAAAAATGAATCCAAAAGAATATACACATTCATGTGCATTTAACAAAAAATATGTGTGGAGGTTTGGAGCCTGTGGCTTGAAAGCTGCCCAGGGCACAAAATACACTTAATCCACTAATGCTCAGAAGTTTGATTGGTGTAGTCTGTGGCAGCAGAATTATAAAGTACAGTAATGTACTTCCTGCCTAAGTATGACTGATGTTGGTTAAGGGAGGACTGTGAGAAGCCAAGATGGAATATTTTAGAATTAAAGAGTGGTCAACCATCGTGGAGGCACATTTCATGTCAAAAAATACTGCAACCATAAGAAAGCCTTTCTCTACAAGTGCGAAAAAGTGAAGTATGTGTCCATATACAGGACAACATTGTGTTAAATATAGGACAAAGTCAATGTTTTACATCCATTAGTGTTTGAAGGAGTAAGTTGTCAATGTTTTGTTTGTAGATTAAGCTTCTGAAATTCAGTCTATAATAATCAGGTTGTGTGGATTTACTGCTTTAAGTATGGGAGTAACTTTATGATTTCCATTTAGTGGGGTACATTTCAATGCATAGGAAAAGCTTATATATGAATGCTAAAGGAATTGTGAGTCGGTGATTTTTTTTAAAGAAATTGAGGTTGTTAAGGATTACTGGAACAATATGAATTTTCAGGAGTAGCCCTGAGTAGTTTGCAAACAGTGCTGGTGGAGATAAGTTTTAGTTGAAAGTGACCAAACATCCAGTAGTTGTAAAAGGTGGAAGAGGAAATACAGGGTTGGTTTGGGGGATGAAGGACGAGAAAGGTATGAGTGAGAGTGAGATAGATGATGTGAAGAAGTCTTTTAGTGAGCTGGCAGTCATTTTGGGGTTGGTTGGGAAATAATAAGTGGTAGGGATTTTAGTTCTTTACCATATGATTTTGATTTTTGAGAGAGAGATTTTTTTTTAGTTTTCTAACCTAGAGTCATGTTTCTGGTATTGGAAATGCATTGTGGATGAAATTTAAAAGAAATTCTACTAAAAGCTAAAATGAGACTACAAAGTCTATAGGCAGAATGAATCTTCAGAACCATCTGGATGACAGGTCATCCTCATAGACTTGGTAGGAACATAAAAGTATAAGAAAAAGCTGAATTCATTTTAGATAAGGTTCTAGCTTTTGATGAATAAGGTAAAAATTCTGTGGAAACTGAAGAAAGCAGAAATGACAAAACTGCATGCTGGGTATCCTAATATTGTGAAAATGAGAACACTACATTAGAAATGTGCACATAGGCCAATTTTAAAACGATGATGTACCATTTCCAATGCAACAAATTGTCCCTTTACAAACACCATTACACTGATGTATATTTCAAGCAAAATGTTGTATAAAGCTGAATACTGACTTTTAAGGTTTGTTCATTGATGATTATGGTGGATGCAGGTTTGAAATAATTAGAAGTCTTTCAGATGAATGAAATTATGCCAAATGTTACAGTAAGTGGATTGAGAAAATTGCATGCTGCTTAAAGTTATCAGAATATGGAGTAAAGGGTAATTGTACCTCAGTTGGTGTAAGAAGAATATAGTCAGTTTGCTAAACAAAAGAAACTAACACATTCCTCTAGCGGATTAGAACATCCTGCAACCAGTTGTTTTGCAGAAAGTTATACCAGGATGCCCCAGGATAAAAGTAAGAAAGAATAAAGTATAAATTAATGTTGGATTTGGAAGACAAAATTAAATTATTCATATCAATGTACAGCAAAACACCTATGAATAGAGCTGGTTGGTCTCCAGCAGACTTATTCATGAAAGAAAATGTTAGAACAATGCTTACACTGTATCAATTAAACAATGCATTGTTGTGAGACAAAAATAATACCTACAGAATTTTCAGCGAGATAAGCCTGAAATAGGAAGTTTACTTTCTGAAATAGATTCCTTGTATATTTGAGATATAACTGCAGGAAGTCTGTAGTGGATACTAACTATTACTTCTGAGCGTAAATGTCCAATCTTAACTCAAGATATAGGAACAACATTGTTTAGGTTATATGAAGTATAATGTTTGTTATATTAATATAGTTTGATTACTTTTATATGAATGTAAATTTGCCTATGTCACATGTGATAATTCAATAAAGGTGTTTAAAAAAAAAAGATACAGGAATAGACATGAGGATGACTTACAGATGGCACAGTAACCAGCTAAGTACCAGAATTAATGGTAACACTCACCATCCTAAAGACGTGAGTCCAAATACATTAAAAATGATTTGTGATGTTGAATGTTCACAGAGTAATTTAACTGAACTTGATGTTTCTCAAAATACATTATGTCAAGTTTTCGGTCTCATCAAAAGTAGTTTTTTAAAAGGCAAAAGTGCTACATTCACAGAGTTTGCAAAATACATCTTATAAGTATAGGTTCGTACTAAGCTAACTGCCCTTACGAGCCATTTTAAGCCTAGTCAATAATCCCTTATGAGACTTGAATCCTGCACCTTGTATTTGTAAGGCAAACACCTTAACCATTAGGCCACCCTCCCAACCCAAGTATGATGTGAAGTTTTCAGTTTTTGAACCATAGGGTAAACATATGGCATTTACATGCTGCAAAGAAACACTTCCCCCCACAATCCAGCTTAACTAACCTATAACTAACGTAACCTAAAACAAACCCACCCATGTAGGATGCTTTGCCCCCCACACCTACTAACTAAATATGCCAACTCCAAGATTGCACTACAGCAAAGACAAGAGCAACACCATGTAGCTGGCCAACTACATCTTTGCCCTGGAAGTATTCATCGAATTGTGTAAATGCATTTTGATGAATACGGGTCGACCATCTGGTGTTCAATATTACAATGTTTTGATGTCGTAATATAGACCCAGTTATCTGCTGTTAAATAATTTTCTGACTGAATATAGCCTATTTTAAGTTTGGAAAGATCCTTACCCCACTAATGTTGAACATATATATGATAGATTACATTCTTCAGATGGCAGAAGACTGAATTGCTTTTTTATACCTAAAGGAAAGACCAATATATCCACTCTATTGATATAAAAACAAAGCATTATAATTGCATATTTCTTACAAAGAAAAAATGAGTTGTACTGTAGCCTAATATTTCAAAGTTATAAAATAATAGTTTTCACTCTCCTGAGAAACTTACTCTTTAATAGGATAAGTACACCACAGTTTGAAACAGTAAAATGCAGATAAAAAGAGGCATAATGTATTGACTAGGAGTATTATTGCAAAAAGTACAAATGGTACATAGCTATTCCATCTGTAGTTCATGGTGTAATAAAATCCTGAATAAGAAATGTTTACTGATGCATATCCTTTCATTGTAGCAATGAGGAAGATATTTGTTTATGAAACCGAGTGAGTACCAGTTTGTTTTAGTTTAAAGGAGCTTTGTAGATTATTACAAGTTTCATCAAATACTCAAATCATCAGACATAACAAATATACATGTATTAGTGCATTAAGATGTAACTTTATGAGACAGGGGATAAAAGAAAATAAAACACAGATATAAGGACTGTCATCTCAATTTTGAAGTATAGGAATACTCCACTGAAGGCCTGTCATCTAGCTTTAGCTCATACATTAATGGGCAGAAATTGAATTACCGCCCTTAAATGGAGTTATGAGACAAAACAGGAAATTTCACAGCTTGAACTTAAAGCAGTTGGCAAATCAATCTATTCAAGGTTCATTGTGCTGTGTGTAACTGCAGATGAGCATAAAAGAGGATATCTACAAGTTGAGAAGCACTAGCAACCGTGAGACAGAATTTAAGATAAGGAAAGTGGTGATGTGGTTTTGCAAAACTAGTAAGAACACATTCATGTAGAGCACATGCTTCTACAGTGTAGCATAAAAAATATAAATTAACCTATATCGAAGGATTTTAGTCTGTCTGTTTCAAAAATATATTAATATTTTCTGTAATTTCAATAAGTGTTGCTTCAAGAAAGTGATTACAGGTAAGTTTTTGCATGATGAAGTAAATATTTTATGTCATTGCAAAGATGTTTAGGTCCAACATAGAAAGATTATTGAATTATGAAGGCTGCGTTGATCTTTACTTTGTGCACTGTAACTTTGGGTTAGTTCTCTGCTTTCAAATTCTGAAGGGAATAGACAGTTTTTGTTAAAAGGTAATTTGAATATGCATTTTATTATGGTATTTGAGTCCAAGTGCTATACAACATAAAAATAATAATACAATAAAAACAAGTTAGTAAAGCATTCAATTATAAACAAGTTAGAAGTGAAGTTATATTGATAAATAAACACAGAGAGCTTATTTTTAAATTTCTAGTACAGGATTTAGTCAGTGCCTTCTAAAGAGATATTTGAGGAACCTCCTAAAAAGTTATTCACATTTACCTGTCCAAAGGTGTGAAGATAGTGAATTTTAGAAGGCAAGATATAAATTAGATGCTCAGGTATTGTAACACTTATCCATGAAATCATTAATAGCCCATTCACAATAAGCAAGACAAAGATCTGTTCATGGAGAAACTAAATATATTTTGAGTTAGTAGGTTCTTGCTTAAAAACTGGTTCTATAAGTAATAAACAGGTTATTACAAATTAGTCTTAATTGCAAAGAATAGCTCTCATAACCCACTAATCATTTCTCAAGGTAAGTCTTCAGGTAACACTCTGGATGCAAAATTTTTCAGATTCAAAAAGTCAAAGAGAGAGTTTTTTATACTACCCAAGTTTTAAAAAGAAACCATTTTAATCATTGCTTTATCCAAATCTGATAAAAGTATCATGTTCTTGATTCTGGAAATGTTGCTAAAGTAAAAAAGAAATTGCCTGACTCTAGAATGTTAGCATGTTACCCAGGCAATACTTTAATCCAGTGTACTGACAGATTTTTGCGACTTTTTCAATTCCGTGGTGGCTTGCAAATGTTTGAATGACTCTTTATTTTTGACTGTTGATATAATTTGTTTATTTTCTATTATGCCTCATTACATGGGGTAATTCTGGTTTCAATAAACTATTTATTAAGTCTAGTTTATTCCATCTTGAAATTCTGATACTTTAAGAGTTTATGGTCATAGTTTAAAAAATATAAGTTAATTTTCTTTGAAAGTAAATACTACATACAAATAAGAGGAAGATCAATGTGAATGGGTTCAGCTCCCATGTATGCAAACAACATCCTTTGCTAGTGAGAGATGAATTATATCTTTAGTATAAGTTTACTTTAAACATCTAACTATATTTTAGATACTTGGATGATATTTTTAATTTGTGGAATGGGAGCAATTATGAGCTTGAAGAATGTTTTCAATATTTGTAAAGGACCTCTAATTTTATTCCTTTCTTTCTTTCTTTCTTCCTTTCTTTTTAATTTATTTTGAGATATACCTATTCTTTTGAAAAGAAATCCATCAATTATTTTGATTATTGATTTCTAAGAATTAAATTTGTAGTTTGTATGAATCAAATCTTCTTCTTCTTCTTTCGGCTTTTCCCAGTCAGGGGTCGCCACAGCGGATCAAATATTTATCATAAATCAGCCTTTTCCAACAATTACCTTTATTCTATAAGTAGCTATGCACTTTGGCAGAAGATACATTGAATTCTTCTTCAACCCCCTCCCCATTAAGAATTGATGTGATGCATTGATTTCTTCAAATAATGTGAAATGATTTAATGTATATAGGATTAATTAGGTTGGCTGAAATGTCATCATGGATCATTTTCAAGCTTATCTTCCAGCTGTAAAGATGTTATTTATTTTGAAAATATGAAACTGCTTCTTCTAGTGAAGTAAATGTTTTGAAACTGTTTGTTAAAACATTTAAATCCTTGCAGGAAAACATAGATAAATTCTTATTGCGTTTTTCTTCAGCTCATTAACAAGAGAAAGGCAAGTTTTTCTTTAGTGGAATACTGTGCTAAATTTAAGCCTGATAAACACACACACACACACACACACACACACACACACACACACACACACACACACACACACACATATATATATATGTGTGTGTGTGTGTGTGTGTGTGTAGGCTCCATGACCAAAGTGCATGTCTTTTATAACTGGTACATGTAAGTGTGATGAAGAAAAATCTCTGCACTAAAAATGAGCCACATTCAAGTTGTTGTTGTTGAATCTTTCGGCTTTTCCCGGTTAGGGGTTGCCACAGCAGAACTCCAGTCCACTAATGATTGGTACTTGATTTTTACGTGCCGAGTTACTAGCCCTGATGCACAACCTTCAACAAAGGTACGCCCATTCACGCATGTATGAAAAAAATAATGGAAGCATTTTCTCAACTTTGCATCCAGTTTCTTTACAGAACAAAGGTAAAATGTATATCTAGATGTCTTAAGAACTATATGTTTAATGTATATTTGCAAAAAAATATATTGTTTTGTCATGATTATGTTAAATATATCTGCTGGAGCTTTTCTCTCTGGGCCACTGCTGAAAATGGCTTTAACCAGTTGCACTTTTCCAGTCAGCAAAGACAAATACATAAATGATAAATAAAACTAGATTACACTTTCCAAAATGAAAAAAATCAACTACATTTACAATCAATGTAGTTTTAAGTCTATCTCAGTTCTGAAGTCAAACCATCTTTTATGTTTTAAGCTAGTGTGTCTAAACTAGAACAGAGAAGTTCTCCCCCAGCAGTTTAACGAACTGCTACAATTATACAAATCTATCAACATGTAGCTTTCATATCACTGTTTGAGTTTAAGAAATGGACTGCTATAATCCACAATTTTGCAGCTTTCTCTTACCAGGGCCCAATTAGGAATCTCTACTCTTGGCCCAAAAGTCTCTATTCCATGAAAGACAAATGCCTGACATTGTGGCATAGCTCTTAGCTGTCCATGAATTTGTAGAATGTCTCTGATTTTCCCAGAAATGTTAGGATGTCTGTAATAAAATGTGTAGTTTTCTAGCAAGTCATCAAGTATTACAGTCACTAATTCATTACAGCCATATCACTTTCAAACTTCACACCATTCAGAAAATACAATTTCATGCAAATCCTGCAATTCTAGCAAATGTCGAACTATATAAAATCAACATTTAAAATATGTCCCTTATTTTGTCCATTGTCCCCCATTATTTTTTGACATTGTCACTAGTCCTTTAGTCAAAAAGTTGAAAGGTATGCATTATGGGTTTCTAGACCTATTTCAAAAGAAATTCTCAGCAGAATCATACTTTCTAAGCCATTTCACTAAAGCATTACCATATTTGCTAGGTGCACATGCTGTTACAAATTTGTAACATTTATAATATTATAAGGTATTTGTGAGTGTGTGTGTGTGTGTGTGTGTGTGTGTGTGTGTGTGTGTGTGTGTGTGTGTGTGTGTGTGTGTGTGCGTTTGTGTGTGATACACACACACACACACACACACACATCATGACAAGCAACATTTTGTGACATATCAAGCAGTAACTATGCTGCAATGTATAATGTATATAAATAGGATCCATTACAGGACTAAGACAGCCCATATGAAATGACTCTACTAGGAAAGCCCAAATAAATAACAATACATTTATATCTCATTAATTCTCAATCTATGGCAGATTATCTTAACATAGCCTTACTTAGCTTTCTACTTTAGTAGTGAGGTAGTTGTTCCTAACCTCATTTTTCTTGAGATTACACAGCTTGCAACCATATTTTGGATACATCAGTTTATATGCAATAATGTGCCATCCCCCTACTGTTCTTTCTTTTTTGTAATGCCAGCAAATGTCTTCTACTTTTGCTTTTGTCAGTTCCTTTATTTTTACCTTAGTAAATTCTCCCTCTTCAAATACTTGCTGCAGAGAGTTTTATTTCTGAGTAAAAAGCAAAACTTTGTTTTCTTTTTTTTGTTGTAGTGAGTTTATTACTATGGGTCTCTCCCTCACTGCCTGCATGCTGACATCTTTCATTGGATTTGGGTAGAATCTTCTGGCAAGGTTTCATATCATTCAAAAAGTTTTTTTTCTGTTTGAGTTTCTATATTGACTTTTTCAGTTAATAAACAACTTTGGTTTTCTGGTCAGATTCAGGTTTTTATTTATTTAGTTTATTTTTATTTTACATTTGTTGACCAGGATAGTCTGACTGGATTCATGTCCATTTTCAGTGGCGGCCCGTGGAGAAAAGTTCCAAGGTAAGCAAATACAATAAAAACAATGAAAACATATTACAAATATGGTATAGACAAAGAATACATAAGCAAACATGAATAGACAAGTTCAACAGGTTAGAGTTACTCCCTGGTGACAGTCAGGGATAAGTTCAACAGTAATCTGATTAATAGATTTTTCACATTCTTGATGACAGTTAGCCAGGCTAGTTGCAGTGGCAAAGCCAGTTTAGTGCCAGATGTTGCTTGAGTCTAGTCTTAAATTGGCCTAGGGAGGAGAGCAAAGTAATATCAGCTGGAAGTGAGTTCCAGGCTCTGTCTGCAGAGTTTGCAAAGAGGGAATCACCAGCTGCATTGTAAATTTTGATTGTCTGAATTAGTAGTCTGTTTGATGATCGAAGCAGTCATGGATTGTTATAGGGGGTGATAAGATTTTTAAGTGCCGGAGTATTATCCGGATTATAAAGGATTTTATTAGCCATAATCAGTAGGTTATATTGGATTAGACTGGGTAGTGCAAGCCACCCATGCTGGTTAAGATTGATGCAGGGGTGCATCCTAAAAGGCAGGCCAGTAGCAAACCTGGCAATGTGATTATAACAGGTTGAGTTTTTATTGAGTACAGTCTTGTTTAGATTGGAGGATGATTATAAAAGTATTGAAAGTAGGTGAGAGGATGCTATGGCAATTTTTGGCTGGAGGGGTGAGGAAGGCTTTTATTCTGTAAAGTGACCCTAGTTTTCTATTGGTGATTTTGATTGATTGGTTTACATGTAGGTCAAATTTTAGATTATTATCAAAAATGACACCTAATAGTTTTGTAAAGGGGTCGGGGGGGAGATTATTGTGACATCATTTGCATTTTTGGCAAAGGTAAATGCAGCAGACCTTTGTGTTGGTGAGCATGACAGCATTTTAGTTTTTTTGGTTACCTATTGCATTCTCGAAAGCCGACAATGTCGAATCCAACATTGTCGACGCAAGAATAGCGAAAGTGCAGAACATCGAATGGGTGAACAGAAATCTCCGTAAGGGGAGATTTCCATTTACTTCAATGTAGTGCAGTCTCGGAGTTGGTATACTTAAGTAGCAGGGGGTGGGGAGTGCAAGGGGGCTTGCCCCCCTGCCTACACCCTTTACATTTTCTTTTTTTTTATTTATTTTTTCTGAACATTCTAAATTTTAATGGTTCGATTATTAAAGGTTGACCTTTAGTGATTTGAACCATTAAACTTTTGATGTTCTAATATAGACCCAGAGTCGTCAGCATATTGGATACAGCTGACATTTGGGATGACAGTATACAAGTCATTAATAAAGATGGAAAAAAGTAGGGGCCCTAGTATGGAGCCTTGTGGTACTCCAAGGGTGTTAGGTAGTAGGTTAGAGAGCTTGTTCTGCTAAAGAACAGCCTGCTATCTCCCATTGAGGTAGGATTTAAACCATTGAAGGGCTTTAGAATCTAGACAGAAAGTTTGCAGGGTGTGAATCAGAAGTTGGTGGTCAACCATGTCAAATGCCTTGGAAAGATCCAAGAAGAGGGCTGAAGATATGTGATTATTGTTATGGTTACTGTTTATGGTATTGGTAAAAGCTAGTAGGGCTAAAGTAGTGCTGTGGTATGGACGGAAACCGTGCTGGGTATTTGCCATGAGGTTAATCTGGATTTGGTGGTGCATGAGGTGTTTGTGTATACATTTTTCCATAATCTTTACAAGTGGAGAAAGTATAGCTATTGGTCTATAATTGGAGAATTCAGTAGAGGAGCCTCCTTTACATAGTGGGCCAGGGGAGCTAGGAGGTAATTGGCTAGCTAGGGCTTGAATTGTCTCAGTAAAGAAATGGTTAAAACTATCTGAAACATCTTCAGGGGGTTTATCAATGGTAGCAGTGAGGATAAGCGTAGAAGTTTTTCCAGGATGAAGTAGATTATTCAGACCTGCCCAGAACGTCTGAGGATTGTTCTGGTTTGCTGTTTGTAAATTACAATAGTATTTTTTTTTTGTCTTGTAAAATGGATTTTTTAGTTTCATTCCTAGCTTGCCTGTATTGAACATGATCTTGGGGGTCTTTAGTAGAGCGCCATAGAGCCCAAAATGTTTGTTTCTAGTGCTAATTTTTAGTCTAGACTCTTTAGAAAGCCATGGTGCAGTTTTTGCTTTTGTTCTCTTTGAATGGGCAGGTGCATGCAAATCAAGGATTTCAAGGAATTTGTTGTTAAAATATGCAACTGCCTCCTCTAAGGGGAGGTGTTTCAGAATAGACCAGTTACAGGAGTTAAGTTCCTGTTGGAATTTGTTCTTTTTTCTTTTCTTTTTAATCCTTCCATCCAAAGCCAGGATCTACTTCCCTTTAATATTTCTGCATCTATTCTTTTCACTTTATCATTATAGTGATTTTTTGCATACTCCTTCTCTTTACATAAACAAAACCTCCAGCTATGAACATTCATTGCTTGTGTTTAAGAAGACTCACTCGCACTTGCTAGCAGTTCTTTATTTATTTTTTGATAGCCCATATAGTCAACACCTTCAGTGTCCATGGAAACCTTGAGTACTTTCCATGTAAGCTGGAATGACAAAATTTTAGCTTGGTCACACTGAACCCAACTTTCCTGGGTTGCATAAATTTCAAGTGAAGCCAACTGGGATGTTATGCCTTTATACATATTAAGATTTTTTACTGGTTGATTGATCTTCAAGGTGGTTAGGAGTTTGGCTACCATAGTCATTTGCTCCTGAGACTGATTAATTATTTGTCTATACCCTGACTCATATGTTGAAAAGCCATTATAGTTTGAACAGTGTTTGCACTGGTCAGAACTAGAACATCTATGAGTTTCTCCATTAGCGACAAAATGTCACACATCAGAGACACACACACACACACACACACACACACACACACACACACACACACACACACACACACAAATAAATAAATAAGTATGTTTGTTCCTCTTGGTAGTGTAATAAAAATAGATATGTTTGCTTCTCCAGGGTATGTGGCAGGATTGAAAAAAAAAAAGAACAGTTTAATATGGTGTAACAAGACCAAATTTGTGCCCACCAATAGCCAATATTATAGCAGCTATAGTCCACTATAGACTTTTTTTTTCCTTCAGTTTTATGTTTATTTATTTATTTATGACATTTCTTTACCAGGAAAGTCCACTGGGCCAATGTGAGCCCATTTTCAGTGGAGGCCCGGGGAGAAAAACTCCACAATAAGTACATACAAGGAAAATTGCGCACAATACAGAGTCTATAAACAGCACTGGTACATGGTAAGCAAATTATTTTATTATTATTTTACATTTGTTGACTGGACTAGTCCAAATGGATATATATCCATTTTCAGCAGATGCCCGGGGAGAAAAGCTTCAGCAGTAGACATAGACTATACATTACATTTATACATGAAAAGATACAGAAGATTCATTTGAATATAGTGATAGGTTATACATATGCACTGTATAAGGTCTGACATGTTAAGTCAAACACAGTTCATAAACTTTTAGTCTTAGTACAGCAATGACATATCTTTGAACCTCATGATATAGGAGAGAGTTAGTCAGGGTAAGTACAGGGACATAGCCAATGTGTTTTGAAGTACTGTTTAAGGTTAGTTTTGAATAGGGTTATTGAGGAAACCAAGGTAAGATAAATAGAAAGTGAGTTCCAGGTTTTGCCAATGGTGTTAGAGAACAAGGAGTCACCGGCTGTGTTGTTGGCTTTAACTATCTGTACTAGTAGTCTACTGGATGAGCATAGAGTCTTAAGGTTGTTGTATGGGGTGATAAGGTTATTAAGTATGGGAGTGTTATCAGGTTGATAAAGAATTTTATGTGCAATTATAATTTGATTGTATTGTAGTTCATTAGGCAATTCTAACCAACCTAATTGATTCAAGTTATGACAGTGGTGGGTTCTGTATGCAGCTCCAGTGGCAAACCTAGCAGTGTTATTAAAGGAGATTGCCAGTTTGCTAAGGTCATTTTACTCAAGTTTGTGAATATGAGGTAGGTGTAAAGGAGGGTAGAGAGTAAGTGGGTGCATGCAATTACAGTCTTAGTTAGTGGAGTAAGGAAGGCCTTAATCCTGTATAGAGAGCCAAGTTTTTTATTGACTATTTTTATAGTATGGTTGATATGCACATCAGAATTAAGGTTGTTATCAATTAATACCCCTAATAGTTTGATGGGATGATCCGGAGATAATATGGTGCTATTGTTTGACTTAACTATAAAGGTAAGTGGGGAGGACTTGCGAGTTGGAGAGAATAGTAGTAAGTTTGCTTTCTTAGGATTCAATATGAGACAATGGTTAAGGAGGCAGTTTTCAACTATGTTAAACATATTTTGGGTTAGGGTCTGTAAATCAGAGGGGGAAGTAGCAGAGCATATTAATGTGAAATTGTCTGCATATTGAATATAGGTAGTATGTGGAATGACTGAGTGTAGGTCACTAATAAAGACTGAAAATAGGAGAGGTCCTAATATGGAACCCTATGGAACAACAAGGGTATTGGGAAGATGGACGTATATCTTGTTTTGCCATAGGACAGCCTGTTGTCTGTCATTTAGGTAAGACTGGAACAATTGTATGGCCAGATTATCTAGGGAAAAGGATTTAAGTATGCTTATGAGAGGTTGATAGTTTACCATGTCAAAAGCTTTAGAGAGATCAATAAAGAGGGCTGAGGAAATAATGTTATCATTGCGATTTTTGTTTATGGCATCAGTAAAAAACAGGAGGGCAGAGGTGGTGCTGTGAAATGGTCTAAAACCATGTTGAGAGTTGGCAAGTAAGTTGTTTTGGATAAGATAGCTTAGCAGTTGTTTATGTATACATTTCTCCACAATTTTAGCCAAGGGAGAAAATATAGCAATGGGTCTATAATTTCATAAGTCTTTGGAGTTGCCACCTTTGTGCAGAGGGATAATATGAGATATCTTCCAGATAGAGGGGATGGAACCTTCAGTTATAGTTCTATTAATCAGGATGGAGATGGGATAGGCTATGGCATCTGCTGCTTTTTGCAGATATTCTGCTGGTGAGAGATCAGCAGAGAGGGTAGTTCATTTAAGTTTCTTGATAAGGGTTCAAACAAGGGATGTGGAACAGGTTAAAGGTGAAAAGAGGGTTGTGAGCTAGTTATGGGAGTAGTAGGACTTGAGCCATCAGGAGATAGCTGGTTAGCTAGAGATAGGATGGTTTTAGTAAAGAAACTGTTAAAGGTATTCGCAAATTGATAATAGCAGTGAAAATTGGCACAGAAATTTCATATTTCCATACCAGATCGGTCGAGGCCTGGGTTAACAATGACCACCACCAGTACTGTTAGCCAACAGGGTGCTGGTGGAAATTGGACTACTGTTGGCCGAAGGAGAACAGGAGGGCAAAGGCACGCCCAAAGGCAGGAAGAGAGGAAGAAGGTTAGGAGTGTAGCACTGAGGGCAGGAACTTTGAATGTTGGCAGCATGACTGGTATAGGAAGAGAGCTAGCTGATATGATGGAGAGAAGGAAGGTTGATATATTGTGCGTGCAAGAGACCAGATGGAAGGGAAGTAATTCCAGGTGTTTAGGAAACGGGCTCAAATTGTTCTATCATGGTGTGGATGGCAGGAGAAATGGGGTATGGGTTATACTAAAGTAACAATATGCCAAGAGTGTTTTAGACATGAAGGGTGTGTCTGACAGAGTGATGTTTATGAAGCTCGAAATTGATGGTGTAATGATGAATGTTGTTAGTGCATATGCTCCACAAGTTGGGTGTGCGATGGATGAGAAAGAGAAATTTTGGAGTGAGTTGGATGAAGTTGTGGTGAGTGTACCCAAGGGTGAGAGACTAGTGATTGGAAAAGACTTTAATGGGCATGTTGGTGAAGTGAACAGAGGGGATGAGGACGTGATGGGTAGGTATGGTGTTAAGGAGAGGAATGCAGAAGGTCAGATGATTGTGGATTTTGTGAAAAGGATGGACATGGCTGTGGTGAATATGCATTTTAAGAAGAGGGAGGAGCATAGGGTGACGTACAAGAGTGGAGTAAGATGCACACAGGTGGATTATATCCTATGTAGGAGGGCCAGTCTGAAGGAGATTGGATACTGTAAAGTAGTGGCAGGGGAAAGTGTAGTTAAGCAGCATAGAATGGTGGTCTGTAGGATGACATTGGTGGTCAAGAAGAGGGGGAGGAGTGTGAAAGCAGTGCCAATGATTAAATGGTGGAAGTTAAAAAAGAGTGATTGTGAAGTGGAGTTTAGGGAAGAGTTAAGACAGGCACTGGGAGGCAGTGGAGAGTTACTGAATAGCTGGGTAACTACAGCAGAACTGGTAAGGGAGACTGCTAGAAAGGTGCTTGGTGTGACATCTGGACAGAGGAAGGAGGACAAGGAGACCTGGTTGTGGAATGAGGAAGTACAGGAGAGTAAACAGAGGAAGAGGCTGGCGAAGAAAAAGTGGGATTGTCAAAAAGATGAAGAAAGTAGACATGAGTATAAGGAGATGAGGTGCATGGAAAAGAGAGAGGTGGCGAAAGCTAAGGATAAGGCGTATGGAGAGTTGTATGAGAGATTGGACACTAAAGAGGGAGAAAAAGACCTGTACCGATTGGCTAGACAGAGGGACAGAGCTGGGAAAGATGTGCAGCAAGTAAGGGTGATAAAGGATAGTGAGGGAAAGGTACTCACAAGAGAGAAGAGTGTGTTGAGTAGACGGAAAGAGTACTTTGAGAGGCTGATGAATGAAGAGAATGAGAGAGAGAGAAGGTTGGATGATGTGAGGATAGTGAATCAGGAAGTGAAACAGATTAGCAAGGAGGAAGTAAGGGCAGCTATGAAGAGGATGAAGAATGGAAAGGCTGTTGGTCCAGATGACATACCAATGGAAGCATGGAGGTGCTTAGGAGAAATGGCAGTGGAATTTTTAATTAGATTGTTTAACGAGATTTTGCAAAGTCAGAGGATGCCTGAGGAGTGGAGAAAAAGTGTTTTGGTACCTATCTTTAAGAATAAGGGTGATGTGCAGAGCTGCAGTAACTACAGAGCGATAAAATTGATCAGTCACAGCTTGAAGTTATGGGAAAGAGTAGTAGAAGCTAGGTTAAGAAGGGAGGTGATGATTAGTGATCAACAGTATGGTTTCATGCCAGGAAAGAGCACTACAGTTGCAATGTTTACTCTGAGAGTGTTATTGGAGAAATACAGAGAAGGTCAGAAGGAGTTGCATTGTGTCTTTGTAGACTTGGAGAAAGCATATAACAGGGTGCCTAGAGAAGAGTTGTGGTATTGTATGAGGAAGTCGGGAGTGGCAGAGAAGTATGTAAGAGTGGTACAGGATATGTACGAGGTTAGTGTGACAGTGGTGAGGACTGCAGTGGGAGTGACAGATCCATTTAAGGTGGAGGTGGGATTACATCAAGGATCAGCTCTGAGTCCTTTCTTATTTGCAGTGGTGATGGAAAGATTGACAGATGAGATCAGACAGGAGGCCCCGTGGACTATGATGTTTGCAGATGACATTGTGATCTGTAGTGAGAGTTGGAATCAGGTTGAGGAGACTCTGGAGAGGTGGAGATATGCTCTAGAGAGCAGATGAATGAAGGTCAGCCTGGCTAAGACAGAATATATGTGTGTAAATGAGAGGGAGGGTAGAGGAATGGTAAGGATGCAGGGAGTAGAGTTGGTAAAGGTGGACGAGTTTAAGTACTTGGGATCAACAGTTCAGAGTAATGGTGAATGTGGAAGAGAGGTGAAGAAGAGAGTACAGGCAGGGTGGAATGTGTGGAGAAGAGTGTCAGGAGTGATTTGTGACAGACGGGTACCAGTAAGAGTGAAATGGAAGGTCTACAGGAGGGTAGTGAGACCAGCTATGTTATATGGGTTGGAGACAGTGGCACTGACAAAAAGGCAGGAGTCAGAGCTGGATGTGGCAGAGTTAAGGATGTTAAGATTTGCACTCGGTGTGACTAGGATGGATAGGATTAGGACTCAGTATATTAGAGGGTCAGCTCATGCTGGACAGTTTGGAGACAAATCAAGAGAGATGAGATTGCGTTGGTTTGGGCATGTGCTGAGGAGGGATGATGGGTATATTGGGAAAAAGATGCTAAGGATGGAGCTGCCAGGTAAGAGGAAAAGAGGAAGGCCTAAGATAAGGTTTATGGACATGGTGAGAGAGGACATGCAGGCAGTTGGTGTGACAGAGCAAGATGCAGAGGATAGGAAGAAATGAAAAGAGATGATCCGCTGTGGTGAAAGCCGAAAGTTGATGATGATGATGATGAGTGAAAATTGTTTGCAATAAAGGCATGGATGTGGAAGATAGGGATACGTATGCATTCATGTAACATATAAATATAAATGTATGTATATTAGCACACAAGTGCAAGAAAAGGAGACAACTGGGCTAAGAGGTAGGGATAAATCAAGCTGTAGTGATAGCAGAAGGAGAATATTATGGTAGAAAGAAGGAGATGAATATACAAGAAATAAAATGGAGAAGAGTAGACTCCAGAGGGAGAAGCCAGGTTTTGGGGTTATTTGTTAGGGTACAGGGCATAGCCAGAGAGAAGAGAGATGCAGTCTGAGGGATTTTTTGAAGGAAGTAGGATTACTGATGGTTCTGATTGTAGGAAGGAGATTATTCCATAGGTTTGAGACAGTAAAAGAATACAACATTCGGCCGGCTGAGTTTTTCAACTGTCAGTAACATTTTATTTTCAGACCTAAGGGGCCAATTAGGATGGTACAAGGTCAGTATGGAGGAGAGAGATGGGTAGGTTGCTGGGTAGTAAATAAGTTTATGGGTAGTAGTTAATTTTACATAGTTAAAATAGTGAGGTAATTCCAGCCAATTTAGTTGATGCAGAAAGGGACAGTGGCGGGTTGAAAATTTTGCATTTGTTATGAATTTGGCAACTTTGTTGTAGCACGAGTCGAGTATAGTTTTCAGGGAAGACTGAATACTGTTGAGGATGGGGGCACCATATAAGAGAGATGGAGGCAGGAAAGAAGAGGTGAGAGCCTTTTTAGCAGAGAAGCTAAGGAAATAGTTGTGCCGATAAAGGACACCTAGCTTTTGATGTTTTTTTTATGTTGCTATGGATGTGAAGGTCGAAAGTTAAATTATCATCGATGATGACCCCAAGCAATTTGGTACTAGGGAAGACTTCAGTGGTAGTGTTAATTTGGGAATGAATGGAGAATTCAGACTTGTCAATGGGGCTAGATTTCTGGGGGGTAAATATCAAGAGATTAGTTTTATTGTGGTTAAGGGAAAGATGGTTTTGAGACATCCGGGTTATGGTGGAAGTAAATGCTTCTTGAGTAAGATGCTTTAGTTCAGTGATGGATTTAGCAAAGCATATAATAGTCATATCATCTGCATATTAGATAGTGCTGTGGGTAAGAGTGGTATAGACGTTTTTGACAAATATGCTGAATAGAAGGGGACCCACTATAGAACCCTGATGCACCGCTGTGTTTTTGTTTATGAAAGTGGAGGAGGAATGCTGCCATATTATAAATTGGCACCTATTGCTAAGATAGTTAGAGAACCAGTGTAAGGTAGTGGGAGAGCTACTAAGGTTGGAGAGTCTGGTAAGCAGAAAGGGGTGGGAAATCAAACTGAATGCTTTCGATAGATCAAGAAAGAGTAAGAAGACTATGGATCCAGCATCTTGATCTCTGTTTACTGTATCTAAGAAGAAAATGAGAATGGTGTTAATGCTACGTCCAGGCCTAAAGCCATGTTGAGTGGAGAAAATGAGTTAGTGTTTGACTAGGTAACCGTGGAGCTGACAGTTTATGCACTTCTCTAGTATCTTGGAGATGGGGGAAAGAATGGTAACAGGGTAGAAATTAGAGATATCGGAGTTATTCCCACATTTATGAAGTGGGAGAACAAATGTTTTTTTTTCCAGATACCAGGTGCACATGATTCCTAAATGGACCTCTTAAGGGGGATACTGATGGGGAATGCAATGGAGAAGGCTGATAGTTGTAGGAATTCTGTGGGTAAGTTATCAGGGGTGTTGGAGCATTGTTTTAATTTACAAAGATGTTTCTGTATAGTGAAGTTTGGTATGGGTGAGAGCAAAAAAGTAGGTAGAAGGGTAGAAGGTGAATTTGCTGAAGGTGTTTCTTGTGGATTTGCATTGATAGGTAGAAAGGTGGTAGTAAGTTTGGCAATGGTGTCAATAAAATAAGAGTTAAAGACTGAGGATAACTCGGTGAGAGTTTTTTCTGGGTTTGGGCATGGATTATTGTTAGTTCCTGGATGGAGTAGGGAGTTGATTGCTCTGCAGAATTTCTTGGGGTTTTGTTTGTGTTGGTTTTGAAGTGTTTGGAAGTGTTCTTTTTTGTTTTTCACAACTAGATGTTTGGCCTGATTCCGAAATTGTTTATATTGCATAAGGTTGGAAGGATTTTTGTTTTTCTGCCAGGCTTTCCAGTCTTGTCCCTAGTGGACATAATTTGCTTAGTGGACTTAGCAAGCCAGCTGGTGTGTTTTGCTTTGGCTCTTTTTAGTAAGAGAGGAGCAAGACTATTTAGGATCTCAAGAAATGTGAAATTAAAGAATTCCACAGCTTCAATGAGTGAGAGATATTTTAGTGGACTACAGTTAGTGTCCTGCAAGATGTCATTAAAAGTATTTGGGGAGAAGTGGGATAAATCTCTGATAGACCTAAATTGGTGTATGTTTGGTACAGAGGTGGGCTTACATATTATGAATGCCAGTGAATGGTCACTAATACTATTTTTGGAGTGCTTCGGAGGAGGATATTTTATTAGGGTCCAAAACCATGATCCAGTCTAGGATTGAACCTTTGTTGTTCTTAATGTCAGGTCTGGTTATATTGGAAAATAGCTGAGTATAGATGTGAAGGTTGATGTTGGTAGAGGGGTTGTTATTAGAGATATTGAGTCAGTTTATATTAATGCCTCTAAGTGGTATTGTTTAATTTTTAATACTGTTGGTTGCCCAGGCAAGAATAGCTTCTAGAATAGGAATATTGTTGACTGGGGGAATGTATTTGACCATTATACAAAAACTTTTTCAATCACTGAGTATTAGGAAAGTGACAAGTAACCCAGCAGGGGGAAAGCATGGAATGGGTTTTGAATAAGGTATTACGGTAAAGGTGTTTGGAAATAATAGGGTGATGCCTGCACCTTTTTTATAAAGTTTTTCTGTTCTAAGGCATGAGTAGCTGGGGAGACAGAAACTCAGAATCCTTGATATAAGGTTTTTAGCCAGATCACTGTGATGGCGGTGAAGTCAGGCTTGTGTTGATTCAGCCATGCATGCAGATGAGGAAGTTTATTTCTTATGCTTTGGAGATTTATGGTGGTGATGTTTAAGGATTTTATGGGGTTAGAGGGGTTATGGGAGGGCAGGGGCCAGGGTTTGGATGTACGTCACCACACATGATTAGATTACACTGAGCAGGGTGAATAATAGGTTGGGGCTTCTTATTAGTATTATGGATGTGTTTAAGGACATAGCTGCTATGAAGGTTGTATTTAGGAAAGAAGATTGTAAGTTTCAATTGTAGAATTAGGACAGTGGCATAGAGACTAGAGCAGATGTCAGAGTAGCTGGACAGAGTGTGACTGCATGTGGATGTTGTAAAGGCAGGTTTGAGAGGTAGATGGATTGGGTTGTATGATGAAAGCTGTAGAAGGAAAGAGAGGTAGAGACTGAATATGAGGAGAAAGGTTTTGAAGAAGGGAGACATTACTGAGACGTGTGGTATATATTTGGGAAAGAATGAATGTAGTATAGTAATACTGAGGACTGATGTAAAAAGGAAGAAGTAGTGGTGGAGTTGAAGGAAAATGGGAGCAGAAATGTAGGAGTATAAGGGTGAAGTAGGGGTGCCAGAGTTATAAGTGAAGGGAGGTAAGGAAGGTGGGAAAAAAGTTAAGAGGAAGGTGAAGAAGCAAGATGTGAGGTGGGTAGGATTAGGGGAATTAAAGGATGAGAAAAGGAGGAGTGTAAGATGGAAATGATGGAAATTAGTGGATGTTAAGAGGAGAGTAAGATGGCAAAGATGTGAGGGTTAGGAGTGATAGATGGCAGGATTGGTGGGAGGAGTGTAGAGGAGGAGGAGTGTGATTGGAGGTGGTACAGAGTAGGTGGGGTAAGGGTAGGTATAAATGTAATTAAGTGGGGTTGCATGGGAATGGGGTAGGGTAGGGGGAAAAGTGAGCCCAAGCATAGCAAGGGTGAATGGAGTGGTTGGGAACCATGACCCGAGTTGCGTCTGCCCCACAAAAAACAGTTAGTGAAAGTAGGTGGCGAGAAGAGTGAATTTGTGACAATAAAAGAGTAAGGGCAACCAAGTGAAGGGAGTGTTATCAGCTAGCAAAGGAAAGAACCTGTATTAAAGGAAATAAAAACTAAAAAAAAATGTATTCTGGGATAGTTAACTAAAACAGTGGGAGAGAGCTAACAGGGTTGGGAAAAACCAGTATTGGACAAGCTTTCACAGTATTTGGAATTGGTATTGTGTTTGCAATCATAAGCCAGACTGCGGTGATGGTGGTGCTGCGGTAGCGTTGTCACTTCACAGTTAGATGTTGCACGTTTGATTCTCAGTTAGAGCGTCTTCTGTGTGTTGACATGCGTGAATGGGTGTTCCTTCATTGAAGGTTGGATGTTAAGCCCGGCAAGCCAGCACATAAAAATCTACTGCCAATCATTTAGCAGACTGGAGTTCCGCTGTGGCGACCCCTAACTGGGAAAAGCCGAAAGACTTAGCATTGTGCTTGCAATCATAAGTTACAAAAACTAAATAACATATAGGCAGGGAGAAGAAAAACATACACATTTTCAAGTAGAGGGAGACTAGTTCCGAGAAGCCTGGCTTGCAGAGGTTTGACAGGTTTTAAATGTAGTCGAGCTGGTTGAAGACTGAGAGAACCACTTGGATAGAGTGCTAGCAAAAGAGAGAAAACAAAAAACAATGTTAGATTATGCAGCAGAGTGGCTACGTAAGTGTAGAATACTAGAGGGGTTCTATGATAGGTGAGTGTAGTAGACTAGAGGAAGGCAATATAGGTATCTGATCAACTTAACTGAGAAATGAAGGAGAGAGGGAGGAAAAAACAGAGGAGGAGGTGGGTTACTTAACAGAAGGTGAAATAAGGTATAGAGTCAGTAGAAGTGAAAAGATTTATGTATGGTTGCGGAGGAGTGTGCAGGAAAAATCAAGTAGGAAAAAAACAATTATATCAGATGGCAATTACAAAACCAAATATGGAAACAAAAGCATAGATCAGGTACTTCACAACTGATACGCTCAGAAAAAAATCCATACTGCAGTTTGAATATATTGCAAGCAGAACACCAGCTGCTACATACACTACAATGCTATTCAAAACATGGCTGGGGAGTAACAGTCATTCACCAGAAGGCACACAGCACAGACAGCAGAAATTAAGCCCAGCACAGTGTTGAAATTGCTGTGGTATGGAAGCATTGTATAAAACATTACCATACTATGGAAGAACAATGATAAATTAATCTCAAATAATGTGTAACATTACCTTGCTAGCAACTAGGTACTAATACAGTAGACTTTGAGCTACATTAGGCAACAGTACTCACTAAGACATCAGATAAATGGCCAAAAATGCAAAGAAATGGCTGTAGCACAATACCGGGACCCGAACGCTGTGAGCAGATGGATGGGAGGATTGTAAAATGATGGCGCAAAACCAGGTGAGTCCTTTTGAAAGCTGCAAGGCATGCCAGGAGATTACATCACAAATATGATGTAGAGCATTGCGAGGCACTCTTTCAATAGTCAAAACGATGCTACAAACCACCAAGACCTGAGATGCGCCTGCCCCATGAAAAACAATCAGTGAAAGCAGCAGGTAGGTGGTGAGAAGAGTGAATTTGTGACAGTAAAAGTCTAAGTGCAAAGAGGCGAAGGGAGTGTTATCAGCTAGCAATGGAAAGGACTTGTATTAAAGGAAATAAAGACTAAACAAATGTTATTCCGGGATAGCTAACAAAAACAGTGGGAAAAACCTAACAGGTTCAGGAAAAAACAGTCTAGGACAAGCTTTCGCAGTATTTGAGATCGGTACTGTGCTTGCAATCATAGGTTACAAAAACTAAATAACATATAGGCAGGGAGCAGAAAAACATACAAATTTTCAAGTAGAGGGAGACTAGATCCTAGAAGCCTGTCTTGTAGAGGTTTGGGCCAGTTTTAAATGCAGTCGAGGTGGTGCAGTTTATTTATAGAGCAAAGGGAAAATGAAAGTCTTGTTTCCAAAATGAAGAATGATAAGCACAGCTTTGGATAATTCCATTTTAAGGCAATGATATTTCTGATTCCAACTCACAGCTTCAGATTCTGTCAACTGAAACAGAGCAGCTCTCCATCAGTTTAAGTCAAGCAGCTACAAATACATCAGAATGCACTTCTCTTT
>NC_056736.1:51984245-51989245 GCF_019279795.1 Protopterus annectens
TTTGAGAAAATGGTAGAAGATATAAAAAAATTTTTTTTTTTTCCAACATGTGTGAGATCATTAATATCTATGAAGATGTTATGTCAGAGGAAGTTTATCAGGATTTCATAGCAGAGAAGGAAGAATTGAGGTATATGAAGAGAAGCAGGATTGAACTCTCAGACTATGTGTCACAGCCAGGTATTAGCCTAGCACTGAGCAGAATTCTACCTTCCCCAAAGATAAGGCCACAAAACCAATTGAAAATGATTGACTTTAATAATCAACTTAGCTACTGGTGTCATTCCAAAGAGTTTCAATATTTGTCAGCCAGGGAGAACTTGATTGACAGGTCATGCTGTTTTGCCAGGGATGGTCTTCACTTGCCACTGGTAGCCTTTTGGATATTGGCCAAGATATTATCCATTTCTATATTGCCTTTTTAGGAAATGCCAAACAGACAAAACTTCCAAGGTATTAGATTTGGGATGCATGGCTAGGCTCAAAAGGCCCTTGTAGTTGTTAGCCTAGTAAACACCTATTAATCTATAAACATAGCAAAATCTATTTAGGATAAGCTAAAGGTATTACTGATCAGTTCTCAACAAGAAACTACACATCCTGAAAGCACTCATTACCCTGGACAATGCAGACATTTGTGCAGTTACTGAAGCATGGTTCAAAGCCATGAAAAGCACCCTGGCAGTGCATGGCTAGAATGCCTTTCACATGTTTCAGTCACCCACTACACATGACAGGGCAAAATGGAACTGGATCCACCTATCTATATAAAGGATAAGCACACCTCAAAAGTGGTCAAACAATATAACATGCTTCAGCTACTCCGCATCCAACTAACCACATGAAAAATCCATTACCATATCCTTGCTAATGCCTATGAAAGGGCAAAAGCTGGATGTGTATCCATCTACATAAAGGATAAGCACACCTCAAAACTGGTCAAAAAATATAACATGCTTGAGCTACTCCACATCCAACTAACCATAGGAAAACTCCAGTACCATACCCATGCTAGTTAGAGGTCCTTCAACATGCACCAGAAAATCCATACATCATACCTGAATTTACTAAAATGACTTACCATTCATCCCAATACCATACTAATAGGTGATTTCAACTATCCCTCCATGAACTGGGAAGCATACATGACCATTAAATGCAGGCTCAAGGATTTCTAGACTTTGTCACTGCAAATGTCCTGGAGCAGCTAGTCTGCATACCTGCTAGAGCTACAACGATCCTAGACTTGGTACTAATAAATATGGGAGAGCATTGTACTCCCCCAAGTGTGATGTCCTAAGTGGTTAGATTAGATCACAAAGTGGTCTCCCTTGAAATAAACATAAAACCAGAATTTCCACCTAACCCCAAAACTTGTAATAACTTTCCTAAGGCAAATTACCTCCTATTAAGTGATGGCATAGTTAGTTTCTAAGCTTACCCAAAGCCAGAAAACATAGAAGCCAATGTGGAGACATACAAAAAAGCCCCATAAGATCATATAAACAACATAGAAATGTCAGCACTAGACCAAAATAAGCTTAAGACAAACCATAAAAACAAACCACCCTGGTGAACTTCTGGTATAAATGGGCTGTACAACAAAAGAAAGAAAATCCTGTCTAGAAGTCCGAGATAATTTGCACAATAGAGCAAAAATTATTTCATTAGTCTAAGCAAGCAAATCAAGGGCTAGTTAAGTCTTCAAAAGCAAATTGTGAGGCAAAAATAGCCTCCCCGAGCTAAAGATGATCATAAGGCATTTTTCAGTTATGTCCGCAATTTTAAGGAGAACACTTAATGTGTGGACTTAGTTGTAGATGGCATTAACTATACTTAGCCAAGGGGTTTCTGCAGTCCAGTATAATCAGCTGAAATTTCACCTCTCCATCACCTCCAGTTAGCCTCAAGAAATATCCTCCACCATTTCTCTACTAGTTATCACCAAAATACAGGTTGCCACTGTGCTCTCTTAAGCTAAAAATATGGCTTTGATAGGTCCCTACAGTATCCCAGGATGCCTCTTAAATAGCTTGAAACAGGGCATAAGAAACACACTAAGATCTCTAACCGAGCCTCCACACTAGCTTTGTGCCTGTGGAGTGGAGTACAGCAACAGTCATCCATCTGCATAAAGATGCACCATCTACAAACCCAGAAAATTACAGACCCATAAGTTTGAATAGTCTTATATGCAAGGTCATGGAAAGAATAATCATGGACCTGATAAAGCATGACATAGGATACCTCGAAAACACTTAACCCAACCCAGTGTGGCATTGCAAGGGCAAGTCATGCCTGCTCAATATGGTGGACTTTTTTGAGAAAGTCTCTAGGGTAATGAATGAGAGTAAAACAATGCATACTACCTACATTGACCTGACTAAGGCATTTGACACAATTCTCTACTTGGGTATTATAGACAGACTTACAAAACTGGGCATACCCGCAGTAGTGGTACTGCGGTAGCAAGACGTTGTCATGTTCGATTCTCATCAAGAGCGTCTGCTGTGTGGAGGCATGCATGAATGGGCGTGCCTTCGTTGAAGGTTGTACATCAGGGCTGGTAACTCGGCATGTAAAAATCCACTACCAAACATTAGCGGACCGGAGTTCTGCTGTGGCGACCCCTAACTGGGATAAGCCGAAAGACACAACAACAACAACTTACAAAACTGGGCATAAATCCCTACATCACCAGATGGATAGCCAAATAGCTCATTGACAAGAAATATGTTAGAGTGGGTGAATCCAGATCCAGCAAGAGGCCAGTTACAAGGGCACAGTGCTAGGACCTTTCCTGTTTAGAATATAATTATCTGACGTGAAGGCTAACAAAGACAGCATTTGGCTGACTAAATTTGCTGAAGACTGCAAGTTGGGGCAATCACTGAATCCTCCACAGATGCAGATATCATTCAGAAGGGGCTGACTTAGACAAATGATTGGTGCCAGAGCTATCCCCTAAAACCAATTGCAAAAAATGCATAATCCTACCTAATGGGAAGTCAAATACCCCTGCAAATTACAACATCAATAGCACACACCTAAGGGTGGACTCAGAGGGGAAAGATCTAGGTACACAGATAGATAGATAGTAGCCTGAACTGTGGAGAGGGAGTCTTTCTGTCTATGTGGTACAGTTTATAAGTAAAGGCATGGCATCCAGATCCAAGGAAGTTATAGTCCCACTATAATCAGCTCTCATTAGACCAATAATTAAGTACAATGCTTCATTTGGCATGTACTTGGCCAGGCACTTATAACAGCTGGAGTAGCCTCAGAGGTTCCTTACAAAAAAAATACAGGGTGCTGACAACATGTTCTATGCGAACATACTAAACACCCTATCCCTTTACTCTGCCTCCTACTGACTATTGAGGAGTGATCTATGCCTAACCTACTAGGCACTCACAAACCCAGCCCTGAAGAAACTGTTACACATTTGTAAGACAAACTGCACAAGGGGTAAACAATCTAGGGATCTACACCTGGTCTACAACATGAACAAAATATACTGGAGAGACAAATATGTGTCTCAGTTGATTAAACCTTCTTTGGCACAGGCTTCCTGTTCATGTAAAACAGAACAAAGCATGCCAGAGAGGTGAATATGTGTCTCAGTGACTACCCCTTCTCTGGCACAGGCTTCTTGTTCATCATGTAAAACAGAGCCCTTCCCTGACCCTCTTCAAACACAATTTAGATCAATGGATGGGGAATCGTCAATACACTCCTAGGGCAGAGCCCATGTCCCTTGGACAGGGGCAGTCTATAAAATATTCAGAGACATAGGCACAAACATAAACCATCCTCTGGCCTTAGGGATCAAAAAATCTGGATAATAATGGCTATGCTTTTAATGGCTCTTAAGATGTTAGCCTAGCAATCTCCTATAAACCTATGAACCTATGAGAGATTTGATTTTCAGACTTCATATCCTTCAGAAAATGCATGCTAGTACAAAAGGAAAATTAACTGCTGGCTGATGGTGGGAGCTTCCTGAGGATAAAATAAACTTGGCTTCTTGACTTTTTATTTTAAACAATCTATATTTAAAGGACTACTCTGCATATGGGTTAAGTAAGTTTTCTTTTCACCATCAGTAGACATCTGTGGTGTACACACTGGACAATGTGGCTATAATTGCAGGGCAAAGGGTTTGTCTGTGGATACAAATGGCTACCTCTTGATGTCAACACTCAGTCTGACATTGCAGGACTAGAATGCATGTGGGCAAAGCAAGTTGTGATGCTTTATTTTGCCATTTTTATCACAATTGGAAAATTGCACTAATTACAGTCAAGTAGCTCTAATTAATGCATACAGACATTGGTGAGACATAATGACAACAAATCTAAATCAGGAAAGTGAAGATAAAAAATCCAAAAGAGTATGGAAATTTAAGTATGCTCCTCCCCCCAAAACAAAGGGGAGCACACAGTTTAAAAAACATCCACTTCCAACTTACAATTAATCTGCCACTGAGCACAGTAACTAAAATATGAACGTGTTGAACATCTGCATGCAAAATTTAAATCAGTTACTTTAAAAATAAAATAATAGTCATGACAGACTGACAGCAGAATATTTAGAAGCAAGGAAAAGCTGTTTATTTCCACAAAGAACCATCTACCATCATCTTCAGACTTTCCAATAATTGTGGAGAGGGTAAATCACATATTTTAATATATTTGTAAAACAACATTTTAAGGACAAATAGAGACACAAATACATGCATCATTTAAACATTGGCATGAGTGCGCATGCACACACACACACACACACACACACACACACACACACACACACACACACACACACACACACAAAACAATTTGAATAAAGAATAACCATAGTTTATGAATGTTTCTTACATTCAAAAACAATGTTTTGTAGATCTGTAGGGCAAATCAGAACACAGCATTAACATCTGTAGCTATGTAGTAATTGTATACAAAACTGAAATAAGTTTACAACTAAAAGATTATTCTCAATAA